>NW_007578434.1:112432-129717 GCF_000690725.1 Stegastes partitus | reverse complement strand
CTTTCACCCTGTTCTTCTTCAGAAATGCAACAGTGGCCTTAGATGTAGGTTTTGGTTCATTGCCATGTTGGAAAAGTGCACGACAACCAAGGGCATGGAGTGATAATACCATCTTCTCTTTCAATATAGAGCAGTACATCTGTGAATTCATGGTACCATCAATCAAATGCAGCTCCCTGACACCATTGCATGGCAATTTTTCTTCAACCTTTTTCATCAGAAGACACTCCTGTTGAGGTGTTAACTTCTGTGGACGACCTGGACGTCTGTGAGGTGGTTGCAGTTCCATCCATCCATCCATTATCTGTACACCACTTAATGCTCACTAGGGTTGTGGGGGGGCTGGAGCCTATTCCAGCCGACTCAGGGTGAAGGCAGGGGACACCCTGGACAGGTTGCCTGTCAATCCTGGGGCTACACTTAGAGACAGACAACCAAGCACACTCACATTTACCCCTACGGACAATTTAGAATCACCAATTAACCTCAACATGTTTTTGGACCGTGGGAGGAAGCCATAGAACCCAGAGAGAACCCACGCTGCACGGGGAGAACATGCAAACTCCACACAGAAAGATCCCGGGCATTTGAGGCGATGGTGCTAACCACCGAGCCACCTTGCAACCCAGTTGCAGTTCCATCTTTGTTAAATTTTTGTATCATTTTTGCTACAGTATTCTGACTGATAAGTAAAGCTTTGCTGATCTTCTTGTAGCCTTCCCCTCTCTTGTGAAATAGTATTTTCTTTCTCAGGTCTTGTGACATTTCTCTTCCATATGGTGCCATTGCTGATAGTATGAAATGGAAAGGGGTTTTCTTTGTTAGGTAGCGCCCTTTTATAGTGAACTGTCTGCTGGACGCCTGGTTAATGAATAGGTTCACCTGTGGTTGAATTCTTGTTAATTTAAATTTTGTAGTCTATTAGCTTTGTACCGAAGACTTTCGTTTTTGTACTCATTTTTGCAGCATGGTATTGAATGAATTTGTTAGGAAAATTACTTTTTTGTGTGTACAGATGAACAAATCATGTTTGTAGTCAATGGCCCAGATTTGTGGGAGTATTTAGTATAGTGTCCCATAGAAATTGCTGATCCTGAAAGGAAACTAAAGGTTTTCTGACAAATCTGTTGGGGTGTACTCATTTATGCTGAGCACTGTACATTCCGTACAAGTGTATGCAAACTTTTATTCACGCCTGTATGTTGTAGTGTGAATGGAGCAGCATGCACTGTCCGCATTCGAAGTCAGCATTAGTCTGCACGTGACGAAGTGAAAACTATAAACTGGCCTTTATAAGTGACAGTCCTGTTCAGTTTGGTAACTACTAACATGATTAAATAAAACTCACAAGGTAACACATACAATATATCTCAATCTCATCCATCAACAAGAAGAAGATATGTTTTTAATAAGTATGATGGATCTTTGACCTGTCCAGGATATATCCTGCCTTCACCCTAAGTCAGCTGGGATTGAGTCCAGCCCTCCCACGACCATACTAAGGATTAAGCGGTGTATTGTAGATGGGTGGATGGATCTTTTTTCCCTATTTTCTACTGTTTCTGCTCTTTGCTCCATATATGTTTTTGTTTTTTCTTTGAAAACATGCGCTCTGGTCAAGGACAAGACAAAGTAAAATCTATAAATATTTGAAGAATTCATTTGTAAAAACAAATAATTCCATCTGCACAAACCTTCAGAAAACCCACTTTTCCATTGTCCACCTGAGACAATATCAATCAAACTTAAATTGTCTCTGTTTTTGTCATGTCATTTCTACTGAGTCAAATCCACTCAACTTCAGTATGACTGATAGCATCTCAAGCAAACAATTTAAAAAAAAATAGAAAAATGGAGTTATGTGTTTTTAAAAATGATCTCTTCATTTACTGACATGATCTTTGACTACTTCCTTTTGAAGGCCTATAAAATGCTGGCGGTATATTTAGGTTTCTCATGATGATTTAACTGCATGTAAAGCACAGTTAGAATTTGAAAGAAATATCAGTGTTGGTATCTGTCATGGGTTGAACCCTGTCGTGAGGCCCTTGCTGTGGACTCCTGCTCCGTGGCAGTCTGTCCACCTCAGCGCCCGCTGATAGTGTGTGGGAGGAGAAAGGAAGGAGGGACAGATTAGCAGGGAACAGACTAGGGTTAGCTGATGGATAAGGAGGGATGAAAAGAAGCATGGGGAAAGGAAGGACAGGCGATAGAAGAGGCAAGATGACGTCTCTACGAAGGTCAGCATTATGAATTCATTAGCTAATGTATGTGTTTCAGTGTATGTATATGTGTTAGGTTGTTAACGATTATTCATTGTCAAGGACTAAATTGGTGGCAACCAGTGATTAAAAAGTTCCAGGTGTCTATGTTTAGTTTTTTTATTGTTAGGTTTTTCTAGATGACTGTACTGTGTCAACTGTCATCACCTTCATGGGATTATCTGTGTGGTGGTCACAATGAGCTTTTACCTTTTTTGATTTGGACAAATCTTTCAGTGGGTAACAAAGTAATTAAGTGCATATTATGCAAGGATTTCAATGACCTGCAGACAGATGTCTTGTTGTTTTCTTGAGCTTTTGGATTTTGGCAGATGTTGTGAGAACATAACACATTTGGGCCATATCACAGTGTTAAGACAGAGCACAGTATTTAGAATTCCCAAAGGTATGCTCTTCAGTAACTCATCATTCTATTAAAGTGAAAATGATGCTATATTAATGTGATGTACAGCATACACCACCAGATGTCAGTCATAATACAGACACTGCAAGAACTGGCCAACAGCCAAGCTGAGAAAGATGGCAAGTGTATTGAGAAAACATAGCATTATTAATGACATTCAACTTTATTCACAGAATCCACTGAATTACAGCACAATATCAGTCCGAAACATTTCATCATCCTTAGGCCTTGTCCAATTTAATTGGTACTAAACATGTAGGATACTGTAATTTAATGTGTTTTCTTGAAAACAGCATTTACCCTAGTGAAAAGTTGGGAGGGTATTGAGATATGAAAAAACAGATACCTGTTAACCCTAATCCATATTCTAAGATTCAGCATTCCTACAGCCCTCCTCTGAACTGCTCACTGCAGTGGTTCCTAAATCCAATCATGACCTTAACAAACACAGAACATATGAAATGCCACAAACAACACAGTACAATACTGACAAGTAACTTAGATTTCCTGTTGATGGTATAAAAGATGGAGAACTTCACACTTTGTTTCCCAGCAGTTCATCTCAGGCAGTGTTTTTTGGTTTTCTACTACTTTTGCCTCCCTTTGTTGGAATACCAGACACTAGCTTAATTTTAGCCTGCTGTTGTCAAATGCCCCAGCATATTATTTACAAAAAGTTGTAACAAAGTAATTAAATGCATATTACATTTGTGAAATAAGCAGAACAGGGAGAGAAGAGAAAGCGAGGAGGTGCTCAGATAGGTCTGAATGAAAGACTGCAAAATAAGTCCAAAGAGGAAAAAAGGTTGAATAACAGCAGCCTACACCTGGTCCAGAACACTGTGCTCTACTGGGCTAACTACATACTGGTGATGTAACATTTGTGTGTTTAATACTGCTGAGTCAGGCTGGAGGAGCTGGACTTCCATTATTACTGAGCTGGAAAAGACCCCAACACACACACACACACACACACACACACACACACACACAGAGTTTGAAAACCTAAACATGAGAAGGTCAGATAAAATCTGACTTAACTGATCTGTTGGCAAATGCATGAAGAGCCAACACTGCTACTGAAGTAGTTATTTTTTTCTTAGATTTGGAAATTAACATTGCTCATTGGAATGTAATAGACCAAATACCCAAAGTGGTAATTCTGCAAAGGTGACAGGAAAGTGCTATTGTAAAACTTAAATGTTATGTTTAACTTTTGTCTGTTTGTTGTGGATAGTTTATGCTTGCTGATGCAGCACTTACATTGTCTACATAAGGCCGCACTAATCAATACTCTGTGACTACAACAGTCAGTAGGGATCTCAGAGCAGTATCACAGGTTCCTCCTCGTTCACAGAAGCTACCTGACTGCTGGTTTGATCACATGACTTTGATTGAAACTTGAAGCTGGACTACAAATGAACATTAAGGAAAAAAACGTGTTCCCTGTTGGGACTGACTTCGTGGTACCTGTGGACTTCATTTGACATTGCCATGGATCTATTATATCAGCTACTTTTAACTATGAAATTTTACTTGCAGATTATGAACATTTTAGATTTACAAAGGATGAAGAATACAGACAATCTCTGCCATTATTACAAATCACAAGACAAGCCCAGGTACCACTAGTCTCAGGCTCAGAGGACTTGGTAATTTAGCAAAAGCGCTAGAAAAGTAATGCATTAATATTTCATGAAAGGCCATGGGCATTACATTGTCTACTCAGTGCTCCAATGGGAGGAAGGTCCTCAACAAGTCCATATGAAAAAGTTAGGTTTTATTTTTTAATGCATTTTTTTAAATGTTGAAGTAATTAGTATTATAACTAAAAACTGTCTGAATAAATTGTTTGAGAGACTGAACCAATTAAAGAAAAAATGAAAACATACCAGAAGACACAGAGAGGGAAAACAAATGTGTAATTTCTTTCAAAAGAACAAAAACAAGGTGAGCATGATTGACACAGTTGAATCCTCTGAACACCAAAACGTACTGCTAGATTTCAAAGATATGTCTTATTGTCTTTTGAAACGTGCATGAATTACCAAAATTACACCACTAGTCGGAATTATCAGATGATCAACTTTCCAACAGTCCTTGAACTATCTTTGATTTGCCATTCTGTCAGAAAACGTAACCAAACCTAAACCATAATATTTCATTAAAATCATGTCATCCTGTGTATCTGATTTAAAATTTCTTTAAAAATAAACAGTTTGCTTTTGACAAAATCTAATGCAAACTGAAATACAAAAAAATTCTGTGCACATTGATGCAACCGTGACACCAATATTGACTGAGTTATAAGCAACTGTCACGGACCACATATTTGAGGGCTTAGCTGTACTATACTGAACTGCAAGCTATGTTTGCAATGAGCAGAGAGGAGACCGGTATGGAGAAAAAAATATATTTTTAAAACTAAAATGTAAGTAGTAAAATGTTTGTTGTATGTCGAGTGACCTTGTTTTTTTTTACAGTATTAGTAGCAGCTGTGGGCATTTGGAAAAATGTGCATGTAGATATTCCAGATTTTCTCATTTTCTGTAAAATGAATAATCAAGAAAAAAAAATCTGCATTCATGATTTTCTTTCATGTGATTTAACCCATCATTACTGTCATATTGCACAGAAACAGTTTTGAGGTCTCTCTCCTTCTAGCCATGGTTGTGCTGTTTCCATGGAGATTCAGGACTTTATATAGCAATGAAGTCCTCAATAAAAATAAAAAAGTGAGCAAAAATGAGACAAGAGTGAAAAACAATCAGAATAGAAAATAAGATTTTGCTCCCGACCAGCACATTTTCTGGCCTCCCTGTAGGAAAGTCTAGCACCCAGTTGCAGAGAGAGGTTTTCAGTCCAAAGTGTCTGAGTTTCTCTATTAGCTGCTGAGGAATGATTGTGTTAAATGTTGAACTGAAATCTAAGAACAGCATTCACAGATAATAGCTCTTTCAGTCCAGGTGGGTGAGGGCTGGATGGAGAGCAGCAGAAATGTCGTCCTCTGTCGACCTGTTTACCTGTATGCAAACTGAAATGGGTCATGGGAGGGAGGGAGGATGGATTTGATATTACACATGACCAGCCTCTCAAAGCATTTTGTGATGATGGAAGTTAATGCCATGGGCTGATAGTGCTTGTAGCTGAATGGGTGGGGCTTCTTCAGGACTGGTATGATTGTTGTAGCTTTGAGACATGTGGGGACAACAGCTTGGCTCAGGGATATGTTACAGATGTCAGTGAGGGCATTCTTGAGTCCTTCAAAACATGGCCAGTTATGTCATCCAGTCTGGCTGCCTTGCGTGGGTTGATTCTGGAGAGGGTCCTCTTCACAATGGCAAAAGCCATGCATGGCCTGCTCGTCCAGGGGACGAGTAGGCTTCTGTGCTGATGTGTTGTTTTGTGTATCAGAGCGGCCAAAGAAGTCATCAAGGCAGTTCAGCACTGTGGTGTCACTCTTAACAGGACTGTAGTGGAGGTTCATAGTCTGTGAGTGTTTGGATGCCATGCAGGGAGACTCTGTTGTTGCTGAAGTGACCAGATATTTTCTTGCTGTACTGTTGTTTTGAGTCCCTGATTCTGCTAGACAGGTTGGCTCTGGCTGCTGCTGGCCCTGCAGTGTCACCAGCCCTAAAGGCTGTATCCCGAGCCCTCAGGAGCATGTGAACCTCAACAAGATTAGATTGAACTTGTGAACCTCTCCTGGCAGCCATGGCTTCTGGTTAGTTTCTATTTAGTTAATTTATTTTAATTCAGAAAAATTATTTGTACATTAGCATGAATGTAGCACAACATGGAAGTAAAAGCAGCGCTCTGTTATTAAAATGTGAAGTGTAAATATTGATAATTAAAAAAAAAAAAAAAGTAATTTTGTCCTTAATAATGCAGTCCTAATTCATACACAGTCTCACAACCACTTACACTGCAAAGGTTTCCTTCTTTGTAGTCTGTGCGCATGAAAAGTAAACATGTTAGGTCTTTATGTGCTTCCCCTGATCCAATTATCTGCCCAACTATTGAGGTCGATATTTAACATTTTTATATTTATATTTCATATTTTATTGACAGATTATATGCAGAATAAGGTAAATGCAATAATTTAGCTCTGATGTAGCCGTCTCTCTCTCTGTCTCTCTCTCTCTCTCTCTCTCTCTCTCTCTCTCTCTCTCTCTCTCTGTGAAGTCACATTTGGAATATTCCTGTAGATACGTATATTATCCTAACTCTTACCTGGAAGCTTCCCAGTACAACCAAAGTCTTATCTGCCTGAGCAATTTGGGTAAAAAGTTCTTGCCCAAAGGCGCCCCAGTGTATGGTGAAATGATAATAATGAGCATGCTGCTCTTTCAGTTTCCTCACCCAGGTTTGTCCGTCTGTCAGTCTAGGGATGAACCACCACCCTATGTCAGGGCTTTGAGTGCTTGTCTCAAAATGCCACCTGTCTGAGAGGAGCATGACTTATTTCTGATTTCTGGTTTCTGCTCTGAGGCTCTCAGCTCCTGGTCTGAATGATGCACTAGGATGGAATAACACATGTGTGACCAGGACATACAGTGCTTAACAAATTTATCAGACCACCTGTCATAAAACGAGAAAACATAGATATTTTAGAAATATTTCAAAAACTTGTTTAAAACTAAAAATTGTATTTCCTTTTTATTTGGCAGATAACACACTGAAACAACTAAATAGTCATTTTACACACATAATAACCAAAAAAATGTAATATTTTGTATGGCCTCCTGTGACCTCGATAACAGCTTGCATTCTTGCTGCCACTGTTTTTATGTATTTTTCAACCGTTTTTTTTTCTTGTTATTTAGTTTCAAATAGTTTCCAGCTGTTCCCAAAGAGTTGCTTTAGATGAAACTTTTGTGTGAGCAATCTTTGAAAGTACTACATCCCAAATTTGTTCAACAAGATTAAAATCCAGACTTTGACTTGGCCAGTCCATCAGTCTCAGTACTCCAGATTCCTTTTTCTTGGTCATATAGTCTCTGCACAGCTTTGAAGTATGCTTGGGGTCATTATCTTATTGGTATATAACAATAATAGTAACAGTAGATTAGATTTATATAGCGCTTTTCTAACTCAGGGAACAACTCAAGTTAATGTCAATTATTCATTTACACACAGTCATTCTGATGGCGGTAGCTATGACTGTAGCCACAGCTGCCCTGGGACAGACTGACAGAGTCGTGGCTGCCACGGCCCCTCCAACCACCACCTCAAATAATCCATTCATATGCATTCACATCAGGCAAGGTGGGTGAAGTGTCTTGCCCAAGGACACAATGACCATGACACAGGTTACAGGGCGGAATCGAACCGCTGACCAATCAATGACCAACTCGCTCTACCACCTGAGCTACAGCGCCCCACGATGGTATCTGGTATATGAACCCAAGACCAATCAGGTTCAGTCCAGAAGGGATTCCAAGATGTTGTGGTAGACGTTCTTGGTCACACTACTGTCAATTTTCACTATTTGCCCACATTGCATCTGGCATCAAAACATTCTCCAACTTTTCTGCAGACATAAACATGACAATGCTGACCAAAGAGTTCACACTTGGACTCATCCGTCCAGAGTACCTTCTTCCAGTCATCAACAGTACAGTGTTTGTGCTCTCTCACAAATCTGAGGTGTTTCTGGATGTTTGCAGGCCTCAATAATGGCTTCTTAGCAGCTATTCTTCCTTTTAAGCCTTGTTCCATCAGTTGTTTTTTGTATTCATTTTGGAGACTTTCTCAGACTCTGATCTAGAAGCATTCATCTCTGTCTGAAGATCAGCGGTGGTCTTCCTCCTGTCTTCAGCACTTCAAATCTTGAGGTGTCTGACATCAGCTTCAGTTAACTTTTGTTTCCTGCCTCTTCCTTGGCACATTTTGTAAGTACCAGTCACGGCAATTGACTCCAAATACACTTGACCACAGTGTGAGAACACTTTATGTTTTTCCCTTGTTGTCTCAGAGACCATCCAGCATCATGAAGTGCTTTAATTTGCACTCAGCTCTCGACGTTTTACCATTTTTAACAGGAATGAGGAATTTCAAACTGAATTCATCCAAATTTGAGCTGCCTCACTGTGCTTCTCTAAAAAGTCAGATTTTAATTAAGTGTAACATTCAACCACTTAAACAAAATTTTCTGTTCAGGAATGCAAGTAAATAATTATAATTTGACATCTTAATCAATAAATAATAATGTGCTTTACTGTGTATTCTGTTTTTTGTAAAACATTACATTTGAAAATTTCTAGATATCAATAGTATTTATATTTCAGCATTAAAATATCCCTTTGGTTAAAGAGCTTCTACATACTGGTGTATTAACCATTACAGAAACATGAAAGAAATATTTTGGTAATTACCAATGCTGTTAATTTAGGGCAGCTGTGGCATAGACCCATGTATTTGGTGGTGGTCTAATAAATTTGTTAAGAGCTGTATATTTTTTGTTTCTCAGACTGTGTTCAAATCTTTTGTTTTCACATCACAGACAGTGAACAAAGACGTTAAACAGGTATGGCAGGAGAGCTGGTGTAAGTCAAAACATCATGACCACTCACAGGTGGAGTGAATAAGATTGATTGTTTAGTAACAGCAGCATATGTCATATATTGCATGAAGTGAACGATCTTCTGTTAGTCTAAGTGTTGTGAACAGACAGACCATTATGGAGAGACAACTGGATCTAATGCCTCAGAAACAGCAAGTATTATCCAGTACTCTCAGTAAGCCTTGCTGATTACCTACCAATAGTGGTCCCCAGAAAGACAAACCATGAACCAAGAGTGTTGTTGGTTGTGCTGGAACGAGTCTGATCTGCGGAGGGTTTAACTTGCAGCCTTTAGATCTGCTGCTAATATGTGATATTATATTTATGAAAACTGGTGACTCCAGTCGTGCCTTGGTCTATGTTTTGATCAACTAGTTGCTCTTCATAAAAATATCTTTGTGTTGGATTCACTTTACTAAAGGGACAGCTGCAGTTTATTCAACCTCTGGTTTATTTTGTGGGTTTGACCATTGTACTACTCTGAGACCTAGAAACATGATCAGCGGGTTGGAGCATCTGGTTCAAAGTCTCCCCTTCACATAAAGTGATTTGATTATCTGATTAAACTGTTGGTTTATATTCATCATATCATATCATACCATATCATATCATATCATATCATATCATATCATATCATATCATATACCATATGACTTTATGGTAGTGCTGTCATATGTTGCCAGATCCCAGCAGTAATTACCAACTTGTAAGTTATCATGGCTTCAAGACTATCCGCAAACCTCTAACGCTGACACACTGTATGGTCACATACAGAAAGTATGTCACCAACAGTCAGCATCTGCCCTTGACCATTTCTAGAGGAAAAGCTACTGTAATGCAGATCTGACGTGCAGTCTCCTGCAGAATAAACAAGTTTTGACATACTGCTGTCAAGTGTGAACTAGTACGAGTGTTGCTGATTTTAAGGTGTGTAGCTTGTGTTTTTTCAAAGTAATGAATGTACAGTAGTAGAATTGTTGCTGTGTGTTTCCTGGTCTGTCGTTGTAGAACAGCTAGCAGGGTATTTGGTAGAACTCCAGCTCCTACAGAGTGACCATCTGGACCTCTGGGCTAGTGCATATACGGCACTACAGTGACTTATTGATGTGGAACCAATCACTGCAAAGCTGTACATGTTCCTTCTAGCTGTATTTAGAAAGACTGTTACAGAAATGATTCGTGTGCGATATTTGGCATTTAAAGCGTAAGACTAGACTCTACAGGAAGTTTGGTGTATTGTAATAAACCCTTACAGTCCTATTGTCTACCTGGTTATCTGGTCCTCTGACTTAAGGCAGAACACCTTTCAGATCTCTGCTTTGGACCAATTTCCAGCTAATTGTGTAGAATATATTTGCTGCTTTCATTATCCAAAAAATTCAAGACAGTTTCTCTTTTTAGCCAAACTTCATGCTTCTGAGCTAATGCCTTGAAATTGTTTGCAGCTTTTTGTGTGTCTGCAGCAGTCCTGATTGGTAAACTATATGTGAAAGTGCCCTGCGTCGTTATGCTGTCATCTTGTGCTTTCCTATAAATGTAAATGGTGAGCAGGGTGCTTTTTCAGGCACAGGAACAACATGTAAAATTTTGATCTGACTAATAGAGAGGGATGCACAGTGCTTAACAAATTATGAGGACACCTGTCTAATTTGTAAAGCACTGTAGATACGTGTAGACTATCCAACACTCAGCTCTCCATGTTTTACCATTTTGAACAGGAATGAGGAATTTCAAACTGAATTCACCTTTTTATACCCAAATTTGAGCCCCTGGGCTTCTCTGAGAAGTCAGAAATTAATCAAGCATAACATTCAACCACTTAACACATTTTTCTGTTCAGGAGTGCAGTAAATAACTATAATTTAACATCTTAATCAAAGAATAATGATGTGCTGGTGCTGGGGTGCTGCTATAGCTCACCTGGTTGAGCTGGCGTCCCATGTGCAGGGCTACAGTCCTGATGTGGAGGTCATGAGTTCAAATCCCGCTCATGGCCCTTTCCCACACGTTCTTCTCCTCCACTTTCCTGTCTCTCTATCACTGCACTATCCAGTAAAGGCACAAAGGTAAAAAAAAAAATATCTTAAAAGAATAATAATGTGCTTTACCATTTTTTCAGATTTTTTTTGAAAAACAGTACATTTAAAAATTCATGGATAACAATAATAATTCTGTTTTAGCATTTACAAAAACATTTTGGTTGAAGAGCTTCTACATACTGGTGTATTAACCATTACAGAAACATAAAACATGATTTTTGGTAATTTGGTAATTTAGGGTAGCTGTGACATAGACCTTACATTGGCTGGTGGTCTAATACATGTGTTAAGCACCATCTGAAAGTGGTTTTAAAGGGCCAGTGATGTGTAAAACCAAGGCAAGGACTGGAAAATGTGTAGAACCAGTGAGAAGGGTTAACAGTGACTGAAGTGGGCACTTTGAGTCCCAACAGTGGAATGTTGTTTTTTATATGTGGAAACATGAACACTTTTACTGAGCAGTTGAATCACATTTGTGGCCCATTTTAGTAATTTATTTGATTTATTTTATGGAATATTTTCAGATATTTTCAACTGGCTGTATGCTTGTACTTCAACTATACCAGCACGGAAGAAAGAAAGAGACAGACTAACCGGAGGAAGAGATGTTTTTCAATGCAGTGTCACTCAGTTGTCAGTATTCACCTGCACTGATATCCAAAACTGCTTCAGACCCTTATTGGTTGCAATGCCAATCAGTGACTCAACTTCAGTTGGAATTCTTGTCAACTTTGTTACTGCAAAAGGATTTCCACTCCACTTTTGTGTACTTGGTCTGCTAATCAGGGAAATATACACACAACTGCATATGCATTCCACTACGATGAGCCCTGGGAACTTGTAGCTGGATTGCAGAGAGCACAAAAATTCCATGATGCTGATACTAAAAAAAAAAGGCAACAGAGGAAGGGTGAAATGTAAAGAAAAAAAAACTAGAACACAGCATATAAGGAAAAGAACCTGGAGAATAAAACCTCAGTTACACCTTGTATGGCAGGTATCTATCACCACAGTGTGTGATTTGTGACTGTGTTGGCAATGGAGAGCCTCGCACTGTCGGCAGAGCAGTGGAAGCATCTCTGGTGCTCTGTGTGTGTCCATGCAGAAGGCTTTGAGGTACAGTAATGAGCTTTGGGTCACCCATGGTTAACAGCATTGAGAGCCCAGCACACAATCATAGATGTTGCGTGCATAAAATGAGGGACATTGAACTTAAAAATACACTTGAGCTTGCAGTAACAGTAGGGGTGCACAATATGACGATATTAGATCGTTAAGGATAAGAACATGTAGACGATCTGCCAAAGTGAGGAGACTGTATGGATTGTTTAGGTCACATTCTATAAATTGCAGTTCTATGCTGATGCACTGACGCATCAGACTTATTACGTTGTAAACCTGACCGACCAATCATCGCGAATTACGGGCAGTGATGCAATTTCTTACCTGCCAACTTGTTTGTGTGTGTAGCAGTAGACGCATGGAGAGCCATGGCTGAAAGCCAAACACAGGAGTTGGTCGCTACAAAAAACTCTACTTCCATTCTATGGAATTGTTTTGGCCTTTCTCCAAATGACAAAGCGCAAACAAAGGTAATTTGCAAAGTTTGCACTGAGACGGTTCGCACGTCGGATGGCAACACAACAAACTTGTTCAATCACTTGAAGAGAAAGCACCCTACACAGAATGCTGAGACCAAACAGCACCGCAGCCAGAGGCAGCAGCTGGACCCAAACAGACAACGTTAACACAGGCATTTGATAAAGGCACTCCGCATGAGAAGACAAGCAAGCAGTGGAAAGAGGTCAAAAATACATGTAAGATCGTGATAAAATCGAAATCATGATTTTTTTTGTCATATCGCCCACCCCTAAGTAACAGTCGTAAGGCCAATTAAAACTGGAGCTATACGAATCACTGGATTGATTAAAATAGGTGTGTACCTTCTTTCAGACACAAGAGAAATTAAAAAAAAAAACTATCTCTGTAAAATAGAGGAATTTAAATCTTCCAGATGCTCAGAAGTAATTATTTGCATGCTTTTATTTTTTATGAACTTATGTTAGCACTACTGTCTTGTAAAATGATCTCCTGCCACCATTAGTAAAGAAGGTTTTCTCTTTCATGAGAAAAATATTATGCACGAGTCACACAGAGTTATTTGGAACTGTCCTGACTGTTGAATCTGCGAACAAAGGTGGTGTAAATATAGATCAGAGTTTTTGTTTTTCTAATTGTTTTTGGGAAGTGCTCAACATAGGATTTATATCTTTAATGCACCTCATCTACATGATGATGAATATGTTATTGACGGAATGAAATGCCAGCTGCGTGAATTTTTTTTTTTTTTTTTTTACATCTAACATTCACTTTTTTATTGCCGTGATCGTCATCTATGATGTGAAACAATCCCATTTCCAAACAGTAATAGAAACAACACTGTGCACCTGCTCATAGTTCAGTTATAAAATTTTGAACTATATGCACAACTTTATGCATCCTGCTGACAAACGTCTTGAAATGTCAGGCACACTTAAAGGTATAGGATAGGATGATGTACTGGCATCTGGTTCAGACGGAGTTCAGCAAACTTGGCAGAGACGAGACATGAGTCACACTGTTCTGGATTAGGTTTCTGTGTTTTTCCATCAGCTGTCTCTGTCATCATTACAGTTAGTTTTGTACCCTGTCAGTTTGTCTCTTTTAAAAATTCTATTTTCATGCTAATTTGTACTTATTGAACGTTTTTTTTGGTTATTATAAATAGTTTTCATTATAATTGATCAGTTCTCACTAAGCCTGTTGCCTTGGATTTCATTACAGTCTCAATGCTACAAGATTGGATGGAGTTCCATTTTTTATTTCCTTTTGCACGTAACCAGACTTGTAGACCCAGGTGGACCATTTCCTCTCAGGCAGCCAAGATGGGTCAAAGCCTGACCTCTTGTTCATGTCATAAAAAAATGCAGCAGTAACATTATCATTAGGAGAGCTGCTAGTGCTGTGGTCAGGACGAGCTCCTGTGCCATCAGAAGCAGAACTTCTAGCATCTTTACCGTCATCGCTATTGGTTATATGTCTTTAAAAAAAAAATGCAGACTTTCAGAATGGGCATCAACTAAAATATGGAATATTAGTAATCAAGGAGACTGAAAATAAATATTTGGAACCGTAAATATTCAATGTTATACATTAACAGCATGTGATAGCAAGGATCCTGTTTTTTCTGACCAAACTACTTCATTAATAATGGTTACTGTAACTGAATATGTACAATAGAAATAGAAGTGATGAAGTCAGAGCAACATGTGATGTTAGGATGCTCTCCTTTTTTTACTGTCAGAGTGTCTTTTTGTCTCCTTCTCTGCTCATTGTTTTCTTCTATCACTGTTAATGCCCACCAAGACCTGTAGGCATTATCCTTACTGTTTTGTAGACACTGTTTTGGGGTAATCTGTGGCTGAATCCCAACTTTGCTGCTCGTCATTTACATCGTTTTAGCCACTGTGAAAGTAGCCAATTTCCTGATTTGTGGCGATAGTTAGACTTTTTGTTCAGTTTTTGCAGGTTGTGACTCTGCTTAAGAGATGTGTGTGTCAGAACAGATTGCAAAAGTTTGATTGGTTGGTTTGGTTTGGTTTGTTCATTCATGCTGTTCTGATTTTGCCTTTTGTTGTGTTATCACCAACAACACCATCACACACATACACCTCTTTCACTCATACACATGCTACACATGCTGACTTACTGATTGTCACATCTTGTTCTTTAAATGATTTGATTTGGCTATTTAATTTGGTCTAATATGGTTTTATTTGATTAAATAAAGAATTATTTCAACATTTATCATGGTGTTCTTCCTTTTTTATTGTGACCTCCTGAGCCAGGTCATGACAGTAACAACTTCAGCAATATCTGCTACTTTGTCTTTGAAGCACAGCTGCAATAACTAACTGGAGCAGTTCCAGTCTCCAAATGTGTTCCTCTGTGCCCATCTGTACATTTAATTGTTGCAGAGGAAAGGAAAGGAACTAGTGTGACTGTGAATTAGGGTCTTTACTTTTTTCCTGGATTGTCTTTGTTGTTAAATAATGTCCATAATTTGACTGATCATTAAGATTCTGATGCATGATTTGTTTTGAATGTTTTGCCATCTGTGTTTCATTTCTTTACAGCCGTGACACCGACTGACAACCTACAGCATTTGCAGGAGAAGGAAGAAGCATCCAGCTCCAACAGCCAGTAGCAAAAGCTTGGAGCATGGAAGGAGCCAACAGATTGAAGCAGGACTCTCATGCTAACCACTAAGACAGCTCCAAGCTGGTAACACCTTCGTTTTCATTTGTTTTCTTTTTAATATGACAAAAACAAAAACAAACAAACAAACAAAAAAAAACTGATGACGTTCTAAGGCAGCTTGCAGCTTACATGTGACTGTCTTTCTCTCTCTCTCTCTCGCTCTCTCGCTCTCTCTCTCTCTCTCTCTGTCTCTCTCGTGACTATCATGTGTTTATAGAGAAAGAGAGGAAAAGAGTTTGTGTGAGAGTGTGTGTGTGTGTGTGTGTCAGGTGATTTTTAGCTTTGATTTTTAAAAGCAAAAGAAATGCAGGCTAATCACAGCAGTGTTTCTTTGAAACACAAGTTTTATTTAATATATGAACGTGCAGAGTACGGCTGCCTTTCTCTGCCTCGACACATGTTCCTAATCCAAATGAAATCAGCACTAGGGTGTATGGGTTTTTTTTCCCATGTTTTGTGTTTGTTGTAAACTGAACACAGATGGCCTATTTCACTGCTAAAATTATACAATCCGTAACAGTCACAGATCAAAAAACGCCTACATTAAAAAGCTAAGATTGTAGAGTTCTTTTCTCCATGCATCAGACGTCTGAACATTAAAAACACAATCCAAGTGTTCACCGTTCCAAACATGATCAAAAGAGTCATACTGATACTTTATTTATTCTCATTCCATTTACTTAAAGGTAACGTCAGTGAATCTAATCCAATATAGATTTCGTCAAATTCAGTCACTATCTGCTCTGAGAAAACAATCCGGTGTTAGCACACAGTCCTGGCTCATATCAGTGACTCAGACCAATCTACACAACACTTTTCCAGAATGTCCTGTGCATGCAGGATGGGGGGAATGGGGCAGTGGGAATGAGAAGGACAGGAAATATGGCGCATGATAGCTATCTAATTCTGCTGTCTAGCAAAATGTCAATTTTTCTCCAATCTGTCTACAGGAAAGCGTCCACTTGTTCTCGAGAACACTTTCCTTTGTGGACTGAATCGCAGACTCTATCTGTGTACTTGTAACTGGAGTAACACCCTTGAAATAATCCTCCACCTTGTGTTTGTTGTAGGGGTGGGACTTTAACTCGTTAATTACGATTAATAAATTACAACAAAAATAATAAAATAATAATAATAAAAAAATTTGGCGCTATCTAGGACTGCTAGCGCGAATTGCTGTGGTGGTTTTTGTGCTCGCTGCAACTTGCTTTGCATTCGGGTGGTACCGTTAGCTTGATGTGCTTCGGTGGTATGCAAATTCTTTTTTGCACAAGTTGCACAAGACCATGCTCTTTTCAAGGCTTCCATCAAGCAGTTTTTTAAACTTTGAAACTTGCCCTCCATCAGTCCAAGCAATGCACTCTCATCGGATTCCTCCGTGTTTGTTGTTGTTAGCGTAGCGCTGACGCATCATGTGCATCACTGTGATCAGTGGACCATGAAATCGGGCACAGACAAACGTTCCATGTTGTCTGGATGCAAACTGCGATAAAATGAGTTAATTTTTGTTGTTGTAATAAATTAATCGGAATTAACGCTTCAAATTATATTAGGGGTGGGACTTTAACGAGTTATTTACATGTTAATTAGTGCGTGAAAGTCCCACCCCTAGTTTGTTCCAATCAAAAACAGTTTTTTTGATTGAAACTTTTTCTGATTTTAACTGAGAATATACACCTTTATGGGCTGCAAGGTGG
>NW_007578434.1:109340-111217 GCF_000690725.1 Stegastes partitus | reverse complement strand
CTGCTGCGGCCTATGAGCTCATCCATAGTTCAGTGTCCCAGCTGCAAACATCACACCCCCAGTCTCTGATCATTGTCTCAGGAGACTTTAATCATACATTGCTCTCTACCATCTCCCCACTTTCAGCCAGTATGTGGACTGCCCAACCAGAGAGAGTAAAACCTTGGACCTGCTCTGTGCGGACACCGGGGCTGCATATTGCTTGATTGTTGTTGTTTTCTTGTGCTTTCTTTCAATGTTTTTGGATTTTGTTGTAGCGTGTAAATTTCCCCCAATGGTGGATCAATACAATTATTCTATTTTATTCTAACTCATGTTTTCCTCTTCAACCTGTGTCCTTTAAACACAAGCAATCAAAGCTTTGGATAACTCCAGCGATTTTAAAATCCCTGACAACTAAAAACAGGTTATATAAAAAGTATGTTTCAAATACTACACCATTTAATTTTACTGTATTTAAAAAGTAGAGGAATCAACTGAACCATGTCATGAGAGGAGCAAAAATTCATTGTTATAATACAACGCTAGCCCAGGAGAAAAACAATATATCTGACATATGGAAAACTATCGATTGTATTCTCAACAACGACAAAAAAAACTAAAAGGCAGATGCCAGTGAGTTTAGGATTGATGATTGAACTGAAAAGAGCCAAACTTACCCCACTTTATACAAAGGACGATCCTGCCATTTTCAAACACAATAGACCGATCTCTGTTTTACCAATTATTTCAAAAGTTTTTGAACAACTAGTCCATAAGAGATTAATTAAATATCTTGATAAAATTAATATCTTATATCCATATCAGTACAGTTTTAGGAAAAAACATTATACCTACATGGCTCTTGTTCGGTTACTGAATGAAATATACAAAGCCANTTTAACTGAGAATATACACCTTTATGGGCTGCAAGGTGGCTCGGTGGTTAGCACCGTTGCCTCACAGCAAGAAGGTCACCGGTTGGCGTCCCAGTAAGGACACTCTGGATCTTTTTGTGTGGAGTTTACATGTCCTCTCTGTGCAGCGTGGGTTTTCTCCAGGTTCGCTGGCTTCATTCCATACAGTCCAAAAACATGTTGAGGTTAATTGGTGATTCTAAATTGTCCATAGGTGTGAATGTGAGTGTGCTTGTTGTCTGTCTCTGCGATAGACTGGTGACCTGTCCAGGGTGTCCCCTGCCTTCGCCCTGAGCCAGCTGGGATAGACTCCAGCCCCCCGTGACCCTAGTGAGGATTAAGCGGTGTATAGATAATGGATGGATGCATACCTTTAGGACAGCAGGCACTGCCTAGTTTTTGGTTCAATGCTCAGGAAGCTGGACTCTGTAGTGAGCAATGAAGCCCACCCATTTCATGTCACGGAGGTGTTCCGGCAGAGCACGTCTTATTTTTTATTTTATATTGTATAATTTGTTTTATATTTTATGTGTGCCATCAGCGTCGGGTGTCTTGTGGGGTTGTCTGTGTTTTAATGTAGCTGCTGTAACAAAGTAATTTCCATTACAAGGGTCAATAAAGTGACTATCCTATCTTTGTTTTGTTGCTATGGCGCCGTGAAAATGGCAGCCAGTTGCAGCGGCTCTACCTGCTTTCTGTGTTTTTGGCTGTTTACTTTAGTTTTATTGCGTCTTTTTGATTTTTTTGTTTCGCACAGCTGTACCACATTTGTGCGGGAACAGTGGAAATGCAGATGGTGGTTTTGTTGGTCTCTTCTTTGCTTTTTTGCGAGGTTTTGGGGTCTGCATCTGGCGAGCCGTTTGAGCCGTTGTGCCATGTCTCTATTGTTTTTACACTCATGAACAGCTGTTGGCACTGATATCCCCAATGAGGAAGAGGGGATGCAGGGCAGGAGTGAAGAGAAGAGGAGACGCTGCAAGC
>NW_007578434.1:85767-108153 GCF_000690725.1 Stegastes partitus | reverse complement strand
GTTTTAGGAAAAAACATTATACCTACATGGCTCTTGTTCGGTTACTGAATGAAATATACAAAGCCAGAGATCGAAAGGAAAACACTGTATGTATTTTTGAGCTCTGTCTAAAGCATTCAACATAGTTAAACATACGATTCTTCTGGATAAACTCTCACTTTTGGGTATAAAACACAAGTCATTGCTGTGGTTCACTAGTTATCTAGCGGACAGATATCAAACTGTTAACTATAACGGGCTAGAATCTCCTCTCCTCCCACTTCAGTGCGGTTTGACAGACAACCAAGCACACTCACATTCACAGCTATGGACAATTTAGAATCACCAGTTAACCTCAACATGATTTTGGACTGTGTGGGAGGAAGCCGGAGAACCCATAGAGATCCCATGCTGCACGGGGCGAACATGCAAACTCCAAGTAGAAAGAACCTCAAAGGACGCGAACCGGCGACCTTGCTGTGAGGCAATGGTGCTAACCACCGCGCTACCTTGCGGCACCTTGAATTGAATTGAAAAACCTTAAACAGTCCAGCGCAGACAAGACACAGAATCTGTTTTTTTTTTTTTTTTTTAAAACACACGTGTGTGTGTGTGTGTGTGTGTGTGTGTGCGCGTGTGCATTTTTGGCCAAAGAAAAGTTTTATTAGTTTATAGGAGGCTGTTTGAAGCAGAATGGGAACTACTGTCTGACTGTCGTTCATATGAACCACATTGCATATTTAATGAATCTAACTGGATTACATTGTCTAAATAATATTGTGTATTTATTTGTTTTATACCCAGTAAGACACAAGTATACTAATCCCTGAATTCATAATGCCTTTACGGAAACTCCATGGAAACATTATATGTAACAAGTGATGTCCAAAGGTCCACTTTCTAGGTTTTATAGCCCTTAAGCTGTGTCGGGAAAACCTGCAGAAAACTGCACTGACAGCATCATCTAACACATCAACCTAGACATCAGTAGTGAAAATAAGGGTGGTAAGGTGTTTTTGCTACACACTTTGGTTCATGTGAAGGCTACCAGCAAAATCCACAGACCAATATTTGATCTTGAACTCTAATCACAACTTACACTACTAAAGTTCAGTGGTGAGGTAAGCAGGAAGACAGAGAGTGGGAAGGGCAGCAGGTTTGAGGGTGATATAGTGCAAGGAGTGGACAATGAAATACTCTATGATCTCTAAATAATGATCTCTAATCCAGAAATGTTGCTGCTAACAGCATGTACCACATAAACATTAACAGCAGATCTACTAAGGGGTTAGTTGGAGCTGATGTCACACCACGGTGTAAGATTCTTTGGATACCAGCAAATAAGAATTGTTTAAACTGTTAAGAATGATGAGCGTGCCGTGTACAGTTTAAATAATTCATTAAACCAGCTAAAAACAGCAGAATAAAATAATGAAAACAGCACAATAAATTTGTAAGAAACAAAAACCAAAAAAGGGGGTGTTTGAAAACCACAATTAAAAGGTGTAAAAATCGAAGGCTCGAAGGGGCAGTCAAAGTAAAACAAGTCCAAAAGGGTGAGCTACTTAAATTTAAAAAGGAAAAAGAATGGGGGGAGGCTCCTGCATCCGTCCGGGCCCTTGCTCCGGCCCTGCTGCTCCACACTGATTCCCTCTCAAGCGGCTGCTGTGGGAGACAGAGCATGCACTCAACGGCTGATTCCTGAAAGTGGGTTGCAACCAAGTCTCACGGCAATTTGTGAAATAGTCAAAAAACTTAATGTATTGTTTTGTGTCCTGGGACACGATTTGCCCAACTTTTTCGTGTTCCCCAGCATGAATTTCAATTTCAATTCGAATTATCTTTTGCGTCTGGGCCATGATTTTTTTATCCCATTAGACAGCACATATACTGTGATGTTTTCTCCAGATGTTCCTCATAAATTCACTTTGATCCAGTTCATGACGATATCAAAACCAGTAAAACCACTATAAAACACAGTCCATGCAATACTATAGAACCAGACAAACATGCAGTGATAATATCAAAATAAGATAAATATACAGCAAAGATAAAACCACACAATATTTATAAACTTTAGGATCGAGTGGTGATAAACAAACTGATGGGTAAGCCTCAGTGTGACATTGACACAGATCAAACTTGTTCCAGCACATCCCCCAACACTCTGTCCTGTCCGTCCTCAGTGCACTGTTTGTAGGTACTCACCAACTTTGCAAATGTAAAAATGCTCAGAACCAGTCAACTGAATCTGTACTTTTGTGCTTGTCAAAGTGGCTCAGACCCCTACACTTACCACTCCCAACACATTGATCGTGAGTAATGACTGTTCACTTGTTACCTAATATATCCCAACTGATTCAGGTAGTCGCAGAGGAGCCTATTCAAGCTGACATTAGGCAAGCGGTGGGATACACCCTGGACTGGTCACCAGTTCACCACAGAGACAGACACTATGCACACTTAAATCTACGGTTAATTTAGAATTACTAGTTGCCTGCCATGCATATCTTTGGGCTGTGGGAGGAAGCTGGAGCACCTAGAGAAAAACCCACCTGGGCACAGGGAGAAGATGCAAACTCCCCACACAAAGGCCCCTGCTGACCAGCAGTTTCCAACACTGAACCCTCTTGCTGTGAGGCAACACCTTTACCTGCAAGTGTAACCTAAGTGTGTTTCTGTCTTCTGGTTGCTGCTCTGTTTTCCTGATGTCAAACCATAACTGTGACACCTTTGACGGTTTCTATCTCTCTGTTTTTGTCTTTATCAGATCGTGTGGCGAGCTGAGAGGAAAGCTAAAACGAGGGTGGAGAGGCAGCGGGGCTTCCTTTTTCCATTGTCCACGGCCTTCCATTGGCCCTTCTGTAGCACTCATCAACACCACTGCCCTGTAACACTCTTATCTCTCTTTGTGCTCCTTTTCATTCTGTTGCTGCACTTGTTGTCTCTCTTCCTATCTACTTATCGGTTTATCTTGTTTGATGAATTGGTCATCAGAAATACAAGCACCTCAAACCAGTAGAGACCTCTCCCTAAAGGCCAGTGAAGTTAGCCGTTGAAGTTGTAGAGCTGCCAACAGGAAGCGATCATCCCACTTATGCAATGCAGAAGTATATGTGACTGCAGTACTTCACCAGTCCCCCCGTCCCCCCTGTTCCCTTCCCCCCCAACCCAGAGTCTGGCTCAGTCCCACAGGTCATGAGGAGGGCCAGGGGCTTCAACTCTTTCTAGACTTTCTCTTTTCCACCTTTTGTCTTCATGCTTTGGGGGTCCTCCAGTGTCCCTGCCCTCTGTCGACCCCCCCACACCCACCGCCACCACGGCCAGCCACCCCAGTCGCCTCGTTGCCATGCCGACAGAGACACTGGCTCCAGCCCTGCCAGATAGCAAGGCCGCTGGCCCTGCGGTGCCCTTCAGTTCAACTGTGCCCCTTCGCATCCTCAACAAGGGCCCTGAGTACTTCAGGAGACAGGTACTCTGTGTGTGTCTGTGTAACAATGTATATACTGCTGAACAAATTATTCTTTCACTGAACTAAGACAAAAAAAATGCTATAACTGACCCAGAATTTGAACATCCCAGGTGCTTTGCGTAGGGGACAATATCATAAAATATGGTGTATTGACTATTTAAAACTATTTAAAGAGTTAGTGAGGTAGTCTGTGTTGTACACACAAAAGCATAATCTAATGATGTGCATATGGCAAAAAAATAAAACTTACGCTTTGTTTTGATTGTTAAATAACTCTTAGTTGTCAAATATAATAAAGAAGCACAACTTGGAGGCCGGAAGTATAAACACAAACATCGCAAATGGCTTCTACGCTAGCTCCTAATTGTTTCTGACAGCAGATGAAAATGCTTATTAAACATTTAGTAATTGAGCCATAATACAACAGAAAACAAGATGCATCATAAATGTATTTACTTTCCAGTTCAATTTCTGCAATATTTTGAGTATTCACGATACAGAATCCAATCAATGGATCTGTTCGACTTGATTTGTCTGTCTGCTAATGGTCTTTGAATCCAGTGGTGATTTAAAGCAGCAAGAGCCTCTCTCGGTTCCCTTTTATCGCCAACAAAGTTGGTACTATTGTCAGATCTAATAATATTGACTTGTCCTGTTGTGCTAAATCTACTGCGTATTGATACACAAATCTGAGTCCAGAGAGTATAGAAACTCCCAAGTGCCTCGCTCTGCTTGTCATGGTGATTGGATGCTCTGTGAGCTGCCTTAGTTAATCATCCTTACCTAGTCATTAACACATAAGGTCATCTAGGGGCAAAGTTTGACCTCCCAAACAAGCTTTATAGGTTTGCATTTTTCCACCTGTGTCTGTCTAAGTCACCAACACTGCTGATCTGAACTTACTTAAGGGTGGAAGTGTCAAGGACTCACAAACTCAGAACAGGTGGACACAAATGCACGACACAGACGGGTTCAGGCAGAAAGGCAGGTTTATTACAAGGCAGGTTTCGGTACACACAGGAGATCAGTCAGTCAGGCAGAGGTATCCAAAAACGAGAGGCAAAAAGGCAAGGTCGAAGGCAGAAACGAGGTCTTACACAAACAGGCTATGACTATGAAAATGCTGGGACGAGGACCGTGAAGTACAACAAACTGGCAACAAGACTGTGAGACACACAGGGTAATATGCAAGAGGTAATGAGGGAGGATAGGAACTTAGAAACTTGACGAACATGACAAGAAGAGCTTTTTGTAAATTTGAAGATCCATCAACTGCAACTTTTTTTTATTGCAGCATTTAGTCAGTTTTACCTGGAAGGAGTTCAATCAACAGTTCCAGGCAGGGTATGATAACTGTCTTTTATAAAGCAAATCTGGCTTTGTAGACTTTCTTTCTGTTCTGTAGCTTCAGATAAGTAATTGAACCTCATTACATTTTACTGGTATTTGAAAAATAATGTAATTTAGTACAGCAGATTTGTCTAAAGTCTGTGGTCTTAAAACACCAACTGACCTTAAAAAGCTGTCAACCATTTCTTCCGAGGCATCCAAAAAGATTGAGATATTTGATCATCTCCCCATGTTTATCTGACATAATTACTGCAGTATATGTTTGGCTGGAAGTGAGAGGGCTGTCAGTAATTAAAATAGGATAACAGCCTGAACCAACAGCAGACAAAACATCACATTTGGTGAAAGGTTTTTCCTTTATTTGTATCTTTGACCCAAATGTGTTCGCCTCAATGCACCAATTAAGTCCAGGAGCCCTTTTCTTTGCCAGCTTGTCTTTGTCCAGGTCCAATTGTCCTCTGTGTTTGAATCTGTGAACCTCTGGAATTATGTGTTACACCTTACAACTACTGCTGATCATTTTTAATAAACTTAAAACCAACGAATATCCTCTTCAGTAGGCACAATTTAGAGACAAAGAAAACTCAATGTTTTGTCCTTTCTGGAGTTGTGATCATTGGCCTACCTCCACGATGTTCTTTAAACATATGAAAGCACCACAGATGAGTTCTCTTGGTGCAGACACGGGTTACGTAACCTTACTGCTTCATCAGTCGATTAAAGTAGACAGAGACAGACAGACAGATAGACAGGTAGGTTGACTGTCACTTAATGCCCTCCGATACACACACACACACACACACATTGCATTAAATAACAATAAGGTGCAAATTGTGATAACTATTCAAATGTATAAATACAGTATAACAATCAAAGTAAAAATAAGCATGCTGAAGGACTGCCATGGTGGACCCAACATTACTGGACAGTTGAGTCACTGAAGTGTGGGAGCCAACAGTCCTCGTCATGAGTTATTGCCCTTGACCAAGGTGTTGTGATGCCTGATGGCTGTGGGGACAAAGGATCTTTTGTACTCTTTAGTCCTGCAGTGCAGTGAGATGAGCTGCTCACTGTAGCTGCTTCTCTCTCCAGCCCCAATCCTCACCAGGGTCGCTGGGGGGCTGGAGCCTATCCCAGCTGACTTAGGGGGAAGGCAGGGGACACCCAGGTCACCAGTCTATCACAGGGCCACACCTAGAGACAGACAACCGTGCACACTCACATTCACACCTATGGACAATTCATGTGCCAGGAAGATGAGTTTGTAAACTTTTTGGGCAACAGGGAACTCCTGGTTTTGTTGACAATGTAGCCAGCCTTCGACGGAGTGGCTGCGAATGCCAGTTTAGGTAACCAGTCACAGTTCTGTTTCCAGCATCCAAGTGGGCCAGACTGGACTTTACTTTGCTGTTAATTTAGGACAGCTGTGGTATAAACCTTACACTGGGTCTTATGCATTTGTGAAGCATTGTATATCTTTCACAACCTGTCTTACGGAATTGGGAAGGAGCAACTCCTAAAGACAGAGGTCTGAACAAAGAATGTAGTTCAAAGCCATGTAAGCAATGCCGCTTATCTTGTGTTCAGAAAACCATACGCTACAGCTTGTAGCTAGTCATGGCATGCTTCACACATGGCACATGCAGAGATTGCTCCAATTTTAGAAATGTTGGAATAAATGGACAGGTTGCAAGTACAGTCTTGACTTGACATTCCGACCCTTAACAATCCGAAAACCTTGCTATCTGACAGGATTTTAGGAAAAATGAACGGAACCCATAAAACATAGCCTTAACATAACGACAGCCTTTGATTCCGACTCCGACATGACATTTTATGTCACAAATAAGGATAACGGCGTATTGTCTGACTTAAGAACCCGACAGATTGGCTACGTTCAGACTGCAAGACTTAATGCTCAATTCAGATTTTTTTGTGAAATCCGATTTTTTTCCGAGTTCGTTCACATTTCCAATTAAATGCAACTTGTATGTGATCTGCTGTGTGAACTTCATATGACCCAAAAGTGTCCCACATGCGCAGAAGAGGACACAACAACGTCACACACAGCGAGCATGCTCAGTGTTTGTGGAAGTAAACATGGATGGACCGCTATCCTAAAGTGGCATCAGCAGCCAAGTACTGCCTGTGCGTTCCGGCCACTTCCACGGAGCCCACCCCTGGGGTGGAAGTGGCCCCTCCGATAGCGCAAAATATTTGGATATAAATCATTAATTGGATCTGTGTTGTTTAGATTGTCATGAAAAGATCAGATACAAATTGCATAGGTACAAAAAGAAATCTGATTTGGGTCACTTTAGCCTGCTGTCTGAACTTATTTACCCTTGATGTCAACTGACGGGCCTGTGCACAAGCGCACCGGTCAATTAGGCGTGAAATCCAGCTATGCGTAGTGTTCTAACAATACACTAGTTGTTATAACAACTATTAACAATAAATATTAACAACACACTACCCTTCAAGCATCAAGCCCTCCTTGTGTCTCGACCTTCGTCTTGACAATCCGACAGCCTTGCTATCCGACATAAAAGACGGTATTACATTTAGTGTCGGATTATCGAGTCACGACTGTATATAGAAAATGAGTGAGGAATATTTTTATTAACATCTGTAATTTTTAATCTGTGTCTCAGGTGGAACCTAACCCAAAGCGCCTCAGTGCTGTTGAGAGACTAGAAGCTGACAAGGCCAAGTATGTCAAGAGCCAGGAAGTTATTAACGCAAAGCAGGAGCCAATCAAACCACCTGTGCTGGCAAAGCCTCCTGTTGGCCACACCCTTCTGTCAAAGAGAGGCTCGGGGATTGGCGGAGGAGGAAATGGAGGCGGAATACCTTTCAAAGCTTCTAATAACAATGCCAAGTCAGACACATGCGCAACAAGCAGTGGCAGCAGCAAACGGGAGAACTTAAACCTGGAGATCTTAAAAAATCTGCTAAACTCATCATCCTCTTCAGGAGCAGGATCTGAAGGACTAGGAGGTGGAGCTAAGAGTGCTGTGCTGATGAGGTCATCAGGGGGAATGGCCAGGAGTTGGACACCATCTGGGTAAACTGATATACTACATTTAAATCTTGCATTAATTACTTAGTAATGTTTATAAGCAGTTTCTGTGATCAGACCTGTCAACTGGATGTGCTGCATTACAAAAGACATCAGATGACTAATCTGCCCCAGGTAGTCTGGAATAGTACACTGTTCCTACCATTTGTTCATTTCCCCTGTTCTGTCACTCTCCTCTGCATCTGCTAAAGCATCATAAGCTAAGCTAGCAGAACATACAAGTGTGGCTGTGAGCCATTTTCTGGACTAGTGGTAAAGGTGGAGACTTAATTAACTGATATTGATATTAAAATGACTGAATTTCTGTAAGTGCAGTGTATTAACTTGTACACTATGTTGTTCCTACCCCTTTTGACTTTATTTCATAAATGTATCTTTCTGTTTTCTGCTTCTAGGATGCCCTTAACGTATCGATCTACGATGACACTAAATGAACAACCATCAGATCCAGCTCCCAGCCCCAGCACCTCACACTCTCTACGATCCTTCTCCCATTCCCTTAAGGTGCCCCCGATCAACAGCGGGGGGCGTCGCAGTCCACAACAGGGAGGAAACCTCAACCTCAGCAGACGAGTCCTGGATGAGAGAGGAGGTGAAAGAGGAGTTATTGAACGTTCTCGCTCCCCACTGCCACCTCTGCTCACCTCCCACTCGTCTTCCGACCTCCTGCGACTGTGTAATGGCAAACCACTCCGTACAGCCCGATCCAGTAGCTCTTCAGCTCCACCCCTTCCTCCAAAACCTAACCCCGCCTCTCTCCCCCCTCCTGCCCTTTCTTTGTCTTTGCCCCCCACTCGTCCAAATCCATCTCCCGCCCCCTGTGATAACACTACCCCTCAATCACTACCTTGTGATTTTGGGTACCCTTCCAATACGTCAGCTGAACCCAACCTGGAGCTTGAGCTTGGTTCATCTGTGGCTCGTCGCTCCTCACTACACAGATCTAAATCAGACCTGTCAGACCGGTATGCCCGGGCTGGAGCTGATGTGGAACGCTTTTTTAACTACTGTGGCCTCGATCCCGAGGAGCTGGAAGCGGTTGGTCCAGAGAACTTTGCAAGGGCGAACTCAGACATTGTCAGTCTGAACTTCCGATCAGCTTCTATGATCTCCTCCGACTGCGACCGGTCACGACGATCTTCCAATGACGGGCTATCAGATGGAGATGAGGGTGAAGATGAGGAGGAAGAGGCCGGGGAGCGTGTGCCATATGGCATCTCAGCTGTGGAGCGAAATGCAAGAGTCATTAAATGGCTGTATAGCATTAAACAAGCCAGAGAGACACAAAAAGTCTCACATGTTTAGGATAAGCATTACAGTGTAATGGAGGTACTGTAATATATAGACAAACTGCCTCATGTCTCACAATTAATAGGTGGACCATCATATTTCACAGGTTTAGAGACTGTGATGATGGGGCTGAACTGAAAATTTGTCAAAACGTGTAGATGAATGAATGGATGGAAGGTGTAACCCAAACGAGGTAAGCAAACAGACAACATTTTGTTCAGTGACAAAATGAGGATGAGGACACCAATCCTTCTAGGTGGTTCAGAACAAGATGAATACTAATGACAGAGGGGAAATAAACTCGGACATTCATATGAATAAAATGTTTTGTCTCAAAACACAGACTAACTAGGTAACTGTTTCTCTATGGACGTTCTAAACCAACAGACAAAGTCTGTTAGTTTGCTTAACCAACAACAAGAAGAGCAAAATGCACTATGAATTTTCAAGGACCCACAACATGACCTCCTCACTACAGAGGGTTAAAGGCCTTTCTCACAGAGGAAATTTTGTCTCATCAATCATAGGTATAACTGACATTGTAATAAAGTGTAGTATGATCATCACATACATTTCTGATCTGTTCAGCTCTATTGCATTTGTGTCCCCATACATTGATCAGTTAAAAAGGTGTAAAGAGGAATAACATGTCATCTTCATGTATGGGAATGTGGTTGTTAACTAGCTCTATCTCTATAAAAAAACAAAACAAAAAACGAACATGACAACACTTTGTTGTAATTGACATCAAATACTCACTGAAATCCACATTGAAGAGTAAGGCATCAGCATAAATGCTTTTGAAAAGCTCTGTCAATTTGCCGTGACTCCTGGACACCTCCAAGGTCATCAGCTACTCCAGCTGTCTCCACCTGGCAGACTGACAGCAGAGATGTATGGAACACCAATACTTTCATATGGATAACACAGAAATGTTCCATCTCAATCAGTCAGTACAGATACACTGTGGTTCACTAAGAGAAACAAAGAATACAACTCTGAGAGTTAAAACAAAAAAAGCATGCAGGGTCCACAGGTGATCCACTCCTCATGTGGGTCTCAGAGTAAGTCTGGACGGATACATGTGATTAAGCCTATCAGCAATGAGTCTGGGGAGTGATGGACATCTGAAAACACTAAAAGCACTTTCTATGGATTAAGCCATTAAATTGGCTTATTTTCTGGATCAATATCAAGGCTGACACTTTGTCAAAATATTTTAATTTAAAATTTAGACTGTTCACAACTCACAAGTATATTTTTTTAATGCACCTGAATGCATTGTCCATGTATCCTAGTCCTAAATCATATTGTAGGACCAGTGCGATACTGTTTATTCACAGTACCTCCACTGCTTCACTGACTGATCAGCTAACAGCTGACTTCATGTTCTGGTAACATTACTGTATGGCCCTCAGCAAACAGTTTTATCCACAGTTTTTTAATCCAGAATTCCTCTTCACATTATTTCACATGGTTTCCTAGAGTAATGATCTGCACAGCACAGCTCTCTCGTTTCCTTCATTTTGCCTTAGCAACAAAGCAATAGCCTCGTTCATAGCAACACAGGGATTGTAATGTAGCCTAATGACAGTGCTGTTAATAAAAGCCCTGCTGATGTACAAGGCTTGTTGCCATTTTCTATGAAACGTACTTTGTATTTCAAACAAAAGGTGACAATTTTTAGCAACTTACTGTAAAATTAAGGTCTCATAACAGCTGCTACCATAACCAAACTCGCTACTGATTGGTCAAGGTAAAAAAAATAATAATAATAATTAAATAAAATAAAATCACAAATTAAACAGATGTTTCTGTTGATTATAAGGTTAATTAAGATTTTCAGCTCTTTCAGTTTAGTTTGTTGATTCTTTTTACCTCATCCCAGTCAACATGTCAAAATATCTGCTGTGAGAAAGGCCATTATCACAGTGTTGATGTTGACGTTTAAACAAACTTTGGAAACAGTGCTAACACCTTTGCAAAACAGTTACTAAACTCTGTCTAGAAGTATAAAGTCTGAGATGCTGGTATGCTGTGCGACCATAATGATGCCAGCTCAGTAAAGTTACTTGATATTTGTAATAGGTGACTGTTAAAGGAATTATTGATTCATTCAGCATTAACTGAGGTTATCAGTGAATCAAGTTGTTAACTATGACATTGCAAAATGCCCAGAAACCTATGAAATCTAAATGGTGGTACGCTAGTTTTTGGTAAACTTTAGGTTGTGTTAAGCCTGGTATTGTAATTGCTAAATGAAGGTCTTGGTGTGTGTGATGAGTGAACGGTAAAGGAAACAGAGGACGATTACATAGTTGGATGGATACACACATACTATAAAATATAATCTATCGAGCATACTTATCCATACAACATTAAGGTTACGCTATCACATTATTACACTGGGCTGGTTTTTGCCTTTATTGTCAGATTTATCATCAGCCCATTCATTTCACTGGAGAGTTTTAGTGTCCTGCGATAGGATCTCATTATTTAGAGGCTGTTGTACACTGACGAGAACCCTGACTTTTGTTATTGAAACAGTCATGTGGTCAAACGGTTAACTATATGATATAGCAGATCATTAATGACACTGACTTCAGGTGTTCTAAAACTTGACCTTCTTGGTTCAGGTTGAATGAGTTCTGATGTGTTTGCATCTAGTTTGCTCAGTTTAAGCTTTTTTATGATCAGTGTCATTCAAACTCAAGATCAACTGCAGACCACAGGACGACACCAAAACAGCCTGGGTGATCTCAGTCCTCTTCCAATCAATCTTTGTGGTTCGCTTTCGGTTTAAACTGGAAGCTGACCATCCACAGGTGGTAGTATGTATTTGGCTTTAAAATTAAACTACTATTAAATGTATACAGTACAGATACCTTTTCAACAAGTTCACATCAGTGATATTTTACTTTAAACATTTAAATTTTGTTCATAGTTTATCCCACTGAGTTGCAAAGTGGACACTAGGTAGCCAGTCTTGTGGACATTAGTGCTTCCCACTGTACATTGTCTTTAACTTAAAGATAAATGATTTTATTTATTTCACAGTTGTGATTTGAAAGTATGTGATTTTCAAATTGCAAAAGCCATAACTTCATATATTTTAAATCAGGAAGGTCAGGGATGTCCAACGAAAAGAGCAATTTTTGCTGTCAGGCTTAGTCAGCTGAAATTATCAAGACTAACATCAGCTTGTTAATTCAATGAGTCTGGCAAACTACTGCAGGAAACCCTTGTCTACTGTCTTGTGAATGTACTCTCTGCATGTTTTATTGTGTATGTTAGATGGTTTTCTTCTACAGTTTTGATAGAGATTTGAGAGTGAGTGTGGTCTTAATGCTCTTCAAAAAGGACAGCACTTTAAAACAGTGCAAGTTTTTCTGCATAGATAATCTAAGACAAAACCATTTTGTTTTCAATTAGACAGACTTTTGTCTTCATTTCATGGGTCACATTCTAGTAATGATAAATGACCGGACTGTTCAAACTCACAGAAACAAGAATAATTAATTTCCCTCATCCATCTGAAAATATCCCTGCACACACCCCTGCTCCTCATTTTTACCTGCCCATCACACATGAGATTGACTTAAATGCTTAAACCCAGCTCAGTAAGGTGCAACAAGACCTCCTGTCAGTCCAAATCTTACTTTTCTCTGTGGGGTCGTATCACTATGATAATGCTGACTGACATCTCCAAAACTGTCCAATGAATGATTTCTACACTTTGAAGTCATTTTTACTACCTTGACTTCATTTGTAACAAGTCAGTGAGAACATAAAACAGACCACAACTAAAAGACAAATCATTGTTTTGTTTTGTTTTGTTTTTTACTTTGATGCAAACCAAAAAGAGACAGTGTCTTACATCATTACAATGTCTTACATCCAGACAGATGACCAAAAAAAAAAAAAAAAGAATACCCAAAATGACATGTCTCAGTAAGGGTTTTGGTCACTACATGCTGCCAGAACATCTTGAATGTGCCTTATTTTGATGATGGGGTGGAGTGTGCTGCCTAACACATTGATCCATAATTTCCCATAGATGTTCAGTTGGGTTGAGATCTGGTTACAGTGAAGGCAATAACATATCATTCACATCATTTTCATATGCATCAAACCATTAAGTGACCCCATGTGTCCTATGGATGAGGGCAGTGTCATCCTGGAAAAGACCACTACTATTAGAATACAAATGTTTCACCATAGGATGAAAGTAATCAGAACACTTTTGTATTGATTTGTAGTAACCCTTCCCTCTAAGGGGACAAGTTGACCCAAGCCATGACAGCAAAATTCCTCCTACTGTATAACAGAGCCAAGGGTTCGAGTCTTTCCTTTGTTTTGTCACCTGGCTGTATATCCACATGTCTGTGGTAAATTTATATGTTAAAGAAGCAGAAAATCCCAGAGTATGATAGGGATAGCACAGGACACTAAAGCTCTCCTTTTAAAACAGTGTTAATCAAAGTCTCATTATGTAGCCCACCAGACACTACAAATCTACACTAAAAGCAATATTAACGATACGGGGGCATATTACAACACAGTATAGTATAGGAAGGTGGAAGGAGAGAGTGTGATCTTATTATATGTCGGCGTTTTCTCCAGATGCCACTTAAGACTTAGGTGTTTATAGTTGCATATGCTGATTACCTCCTCCAGTCCCACACACACAGAAGTAACCCCAGCAGTGCTTCTGCATTACGTCAAAGAACACTACAGGCTGCGCTCATGATGAACAAGCTTGTGGATGCTCTGCTTTCTCTCTCTCTCCACCTCTTTGTCTGCCTGAGTCCTCAAAAGCCAGCCACAGGAACCCTGTTGCTTTATCCCTGCGTTCTCCTTGATAATGAAGGAAGATGGATTACCAAGTTCGCCTCCACCCTCACCCTCACCCATTGTGTACTTATCTGCAAGTTGCTGACATTTTTCAAGGCCTAAAGCCATATCGATGAGAAAACAGCATCTCAATCAGCAGCTACCAGCTGTCAGTGTGTCTGTCTACCCCACCACCTCACTTTACCTCACCTTTAATCTGCTGTGTCAGTGTGTCCAACAACAGCGAAAACCCTGCTGGCTTTACTTTACTTCCCTGAACATCAGGGAAAAGACAATATTGCTGGTTTGGTAGCATCAACATCTGAGACAAGTATAGCCTGTTTTGGAATGAACATGGTAACATTATGGTGTGTAGGGAAGGATGAGATGGCCCAGTAGTAATTTAATGATGAATCCTAAGAGTTTTCTAATTCCAAAAATAAAGAATATTTGCAACCCAAAAACATTGACGACATATTAAAATATGAATCTGTTGCTACAGGAATAGCAAGACAAATGCAGGTATGTGACTTAGTGTAAATGAAAGTGTGTGGATTTATGTTTGGATTTTATTCAGCTATGTTGCAGTGTTCACACTGTGTGGTTCAGTAAAGTAACAAATACCTACTTAGCTAAAGTGATGGACAGAAAAATGTTGTTTCAACTCTTCAGAAAGGCTCATCTAAGAAACTTAGGTTACTTGATTGTGCATGTATGGACTTACTGCGCTCAAGCTATAACCAATAATGCGTCATTGAGTGATTCCCCTCATAATTAGAAAAATACATTGTGTCTTTTTACCTCCAATTACAGGCTTAACATCCTGACCCCAACAGTCTTGTCTTATAATACCCTCATCTCTCTGTTGTAGGTTCAGTTAGATTTCTTTGTCATTTTTTGCTCAATCTTCAAAAAGAGAATCAAAACTAAACTAAAAATGTACCTGCCAACATGTAGTCGACATAGCAGACCTTCTTCCTGATCTGCACTCCCTTAACAGCAGCTGTGAGCACACACCTGTTGTTATGTGGACCTTATTATTTTTTTAGAAATGTCTGATGCTGTGTTCAGTATCAGACAAACTAAAGCAGCATACATGCATACATATATCGCTGCTGACATGTTGTTTTCTACAACTGTGACAAGCACAATATCTTAAGTCACATTAGTTAAATCACAGTTTGCCACTGTAACCAAAAGGGATCAAACTCTTTGAAACAGCATTTGGCTCATGCAAAATCAAAACTCCCTAAGATTAAATGATAGGTTGGTAAAGCTGTGGCCTCAGTATTCTTCAAACAAAGTCCTCCTCAAATCCTGTAACAGCATGTGAAATCCCATTTGCAACAGTGCAAACAGAGCACTGTGCCTGGCAGGTTTTCTTTTTTTTTTTTACATTTCTATAACAGACAGTGATTGGTCAGGTGTCCGGAAGTCTGAAAGTAGACACAGTTACCAGCAAAAGAAATTTTAAACTTCAGCCAAATCCTTGTATTAGTCATCATCCCAGAAATACAGTCGTGACTTGATAATCCGACACTAAATGTAATATCTTTTTTTATGTTGGATAGCGAGTCTGTCGGATTGTTTATAGTTGTTATAGCAACTAGTGTATTGTTACAACACTACGCATTGCTGGATTTTACGACTAATTGACAGTTGTGCACAGGCCCATCGGTTGACATCAAAGGTAAGTAAGGCTATGTTTAGACAGCAGGCTAAAGTGACTCAAATCCGATTTTTTTATTTTTTCATTTTTTATTTTTGCCCCTGTGCGACCTGTATCTGATCTTTTCATGACAGTCCGAACACCACAGATCAGATTTTTTCAAATGTGACCAAGGCCACTTGGATATGTGGTCCTAAATCCGATAGGTATCTGATCTTTTGCCATGCGACTTCTGTCTGAACGGCCAGGTCGCACTTATCTGACCTACACGTCATTGATACACAACAAACTAGGGCTTGTCCGAATAGCACTTTCTGGTCTCCGGATATGCAGGCCCAATTAATGATGAGTATCCAAATATTTAGCGCGGTCAGGGGGGCACTTCCACCCCGGGGGTGTCAACCAGTTGGATTTAACTAAAGTGAAAAACGATGAAAGGCTGAGTGAAAGTTTTGTTATATTGTTGTGTTTTTTGTATATTTTTTATTACTAGCAGTATATTCTTTTAACTAGTGCTGCGTATTAATTACTAGTTTTGTTGGTCCTAACATTTTTGGGTCTATTATCCAACTCAGTCCAGTGTGTTGGTTTTACCGTTACCATCCGTGTGTCCTTCCACAAACACTGAGCACACTCACTGTGTGTGACGTTGTTGTGTCCTCTTCTGCACATGCAGGACAGTTTTGGGTCATATGAAGATCACACAGGAGATCACATACAAGTCGCATTTAATTGGAAATGTGAACAAACTCGCAAAAAAATCAGATTTCACAAAAAAATCTGAATTGAGCATTAAGTCCTGCAGTCTGAACATAGCCAATCTGTCGGGTTGTTAAGTCAGATAATACACCGTTATCCTTATTTGTGACATAAAGTGTCATGTCGGAGTCCGAATCCAAGGCTGTCAGTATGTTAAGGCTATGTTTGATGGGTTCCGTTCATTTTTCCTAAAAACAAACAAAAAAAAAAAAGCAAGGTTTTCGGATTGTTAAGGGTCGGAATGTCAAGTCACGACTGTATGTACTAAAGCAAAAGTAACACTGGAAGATACCAAATTGATATGGCTAAGCCAGAGTACTAAAGCCTCATACTAATTTCAGCTAAGCTTTAGAATCCATGAGGACACACTACAGAGGTTACCATTTCATGTCCATTACAGACATTAGGAATAGTTACAGTGACCATTAATCAATAATCCTTTTGGTATACATTGGGGAATGTGAATACTGTATCTAGAAAATCTAAATGTACAAGGTGTGTCAGAAAAGTTCCACAACTGGTGTCACAAAAGATATACTTCAAATCCAAACAACAAACTACAAGTTTTCCCGCTTCGAAGTAATCCCCTGCAGTCTAACGCGCTCTCCCAGCCTTCTCTGCCACGCCGCCATGCACTCCTGGAAGGATTCTTCCGGGATCCTCCGTAGCTCTGTGGTCACAGCCATCTTGATGTTGTCCACGTCTTCAAAACGGGTCCCCTTAATGACCCCTTGAGCTTGGGGAAGAGGAAGAAAAAAATCACAGGTAGCCAGATGGGGTGAGTAGGGAGGCTGCTCCAGCACGGCGATGTTGAAGCTCAGGGCACTGTGAGCAGGCGCGTTGTCATGGTGAAGCCATCACTTTTCTTGCCACAACTCTCCCCTCTTCTTACTGCACTGCACCAAGGATCTCTTTGTAGACATGCTGGTTGATTGTCTGGCCCTGTGACAAGAGTTCTCAGTGGACGATGCCCTTCACATTGGAGATGTATTCCAGTCCTGGAACTTTTTTGACACACCTTGTATCCTTCCCAAATCCTAATGAAATTCTCCTCCAATCATTATTTTTCTCCTGACAATGGCTTATGGAATTCCTGTACACAGTAATCAAAGACCCATGTTCATGAACATTGACAAAATAGCATTATAGGAGGTATAAGAAGTTTCAGCGTTTCATACATCCCCTTTTCTTCCTAATAAAAAATAAAAACAAGACTACAGTAAAAGTGAAGTGAAGCCAGCTGGGAAGATCTTTCTCAGTGTCCTCGCTCTGAGCTCAGGGCTGTGCTCGCATGTTCACGACCTGTCACTCCCTCATGTCTTCCCAGTGTCCTCTCTGGAACCCAGGAGACCCTGCTGCTTCGCACTGTCAGCATTAATAAAAATGATATAGAACTGTTCTGGCAGCACCATCATACTTGATTTTCATTTCTGTGTACATGGTGTATGTTTTTCTTCTTTTGTAATCTTTGGATTGACAGAGTTCTTCTGTGATTCTTATTGCTTTATTTTCTCTTCTATGTGTAAATGCTGTAAGAATATTTGAAAAATGTATATATTTGATTTTAAAAAAAACAAGCAATGTGTTGAATTTTAGTTTTTCTCTGTCTGAAGGTTAATGGTTACAAAAGATTCCGAACAAAGAACTGCTGTTTTGCTTTTTGCCCTCAGTAAATAACTGTCTGATCGAACTGGGCACGATTGTTTCAGAGACTTAAGTGTTAATCGTGTTTTTCAACGTGGAAACTGTTAGATTTTGCTTGATTCAAAAAAACAACAAAAAACTGTGTTCATGTTAAGTTTCTTTTGCATTATTTCAATAAATGGCTTCTTTTGCCATCTCTTGCCACTGATGTTTTTTAAGTGTTTATCTCACTTCATTAATCAAACTTTTGCTGAAAGGTGGCTACTTTCACCACAGATGGGAATCACGGCAAAATCTTGCAGAGCTCATTGGATCAGCACTGCAGGGCGGTCTGGCTGCACCTCATTATTATCACTCCACTATAGAGGAAAAATGCTCTGATGTGTCTTTTTTCCTTAAAGGAGAAATGAAGCACCCAGTCAAGATAGCATATTTCACTATATTTCGCTGTATTTCCACTTTATTCAGAAGGTATATAACAAACACAAAAAATGTAAGTATATAAAAGGAAAAAGAGGATTGTTTTGTGTCCTCTCTCCAAAGGGTGCTGCCATCTTGGAGTATGATAACTAGTGACATCACTGGGTGGGTTAGCTCAGCAGGTTTAGTTAAAGACAGACAGTAAAAGACAGATCGTGGACAATATAGACAGTCAAAGATGGAGACTGAGGAGCCACAGATCATTAGAAGACAAACTGCCACTTATACTTACACTACTATATCCTGGATATAACAATGCATTTTTTAGAGTTAACGCCATGAAACAGTTCACTTTCACAACCTGCTTCCAGCAAGGAGAACAGTACGGATGCTCTGCTAGCAGCGCTGAAGAGAAAGAGCCACCCTTGGGCTGTGACTCCAGGGTTTGTAGGGAACACTTTCTGGAAGAGGATTACACCGAGGAGAAGGTGGTGGAGTCTGGCAAGCTAGTGGTTTACTGGACCGACAGATTAAAGCCTGTCACTGTTTAGTTTCACTGTCTAAAACGTTGCTCTACTGACCAACCAACATACTCGGGGCTTAAAGAGAAAAATAATCCTGAGCCTGAACTTTTTTGCTTTTGGGTCGGGGTGGGAGTTCAATTTCGCTACATAGCAAGATATTAAGATAGCTGCCTTCACAAACTTAGACTACAGATTATAGTAATACCAAAAAAGATCAGTAGGTCATGGTAGGTACTCCTGCTGGTCATTTGAGTTTGTCCTGTGCTCGTCTTTGTCTGGTTTGGTTCTGTTACCATACCAGACATGAGGAGACTGCAACGGACAGTCAGGACTGCTGAGAGGATCATCAGTGCTCCCCACCCTCCCTCCAGGACCTGTACTCCTCCAGTCATCACCTCTTCGACCTGCTACCCTCCGGCCAGCGCTTCAGGGGCCTCATGTACAAAGGGTGTGTATGCACAAAAATGTGGAGTACGCACTTTTCCACGCTCATGTTCAGATGTATCAAGAGTGAAATGATCGTGAAAATGTGCGGTCCTCCATGGCAACTTCTTGACTGGCGTATGCACATTTCTATTGCTTTTATAATGTAAAAAAGGTCATTCCTCAAAGTGATGTGCACATCAGAGATACACGGATGAGCAATTAACACACCCAAGTGTTTGCAATTAGATAAGTGGATATGTGTAAAATGGTGCAGAAGATACTGTTAACAATGGCAGCTTTGGCACTGTTGGAGGATATTGCCAATGGAGCAGTGCGAAGAGAATGGGTTTCCAGAGACCTCAGGATGGCGACTGGCTCATCAGCTGCTTTAGTTTCCTGAGGGCAATCCTCTTGGAACGTGCGCGGACCTGCGGCCATTCTTGGAGCGCAGCACGCCCAGGAGCCGTGCCCTACCTGTGCCCATACAGGTTCTGACCACACTGGGCTTCCTAGCCACAGGGTCATTTTAGAGGGAGCTGGCTGACCGATCGGGACTGTGCCAGTTGACATTGAGCCAAGCCATGCCAGCTGTGTGGGATGGAACTATCCGAATGTCAGCCAGATATATCAAATTCCCATACACAGCAGTTGAACAGAACGACATAAAAAAAATAATCGCTACACAACTCATTGACTATCTACAGGACAGTCAACTTCTTCATTCACATCAGTTTGGTTTCAGACCAGGCTACTCAACAGAAACAGCAAACTGTTGCCTCATTGAAAATATTAAACAGAGCCTGGATGGGGGTAATGTTGTGGGAGCTGTTTTTCTTGACCTCAAAAAGGCATTTGATACCGTCAATCATACTGTGCTTTCATCCAAATTGATCTCTTTTGGTTTTTCCTCTGAGACAATAGATTGGTTCACAGCATATTTGCAGAACAGAGAACAATGTGTCAAAGTTCACCAGAACACATCAATGTTTTTAAATACCCACAGGGACATTCCACAAAGGCCCATTCTTGATCCCTTACTGTTCAGTCTTTTCATTACTGACCTACTAATAAACTGTTCCATTGCAACATGTCAACTGTATGCAGATGATGCAGTTCTATATATGGCCACCAAGACACCAGCACAGGCTGCGGACATCCTGTCTTCATGTATGGTTAATGTCCAAGAGTGGCTTGTTCAAAGTCACCTGGTACTAAACCTGGAAAAAACAGTGTCCATGTGTTTCTCAGTTAAGAAATCAAACCAACAACATTTTAAAGTTAATATATAAAACTAAGAAATCCGTTCAGTGACAGAATTCAAGTACCTTGGGGTTGTCTTAGACCCTCAACTTAAATTTAATCTCCTTGTAAAGCAGATTTCAAAAACAGTCAAAAAAAAAATCAGAAATTACATTCCTAACCAGGCAGCTCTACTGTACATGCACGCTATGATCTTTTCCCATATCTCATACTGTCTGACAATTTGGGCTCTTTTGAGTTTTGACAGCTTCATCGATCTTTGCTTCCTCAAATGAATGTTTAAATGCCTCAATAAATCAGTGCCACAGCCACTCTGTGGATTCGTCCATAGACAGGATGGCAGCAGAGTCACCAGAAGTTCCACCAACAACAACTGCAAAATAGCTTACAGCAGAAATACATTTGGTCAGACAGCCTTTTCAATCAAAGGCTGTCACATCTGGAACACATTACCAAATGAAGTTAGTATATTAGCAGATTTAAAAACTTTCACAGCAAAGCTTAAGAACTGGCTGAAAGAAAAACAAGAATGTATACACCTATGACATGCATTAAGGTCAGACTGTGTGTGTGTGTGTGTGTGTGTGTGTGTGTGTGTGTGTGTGTGTGTGTGTATGTGCGAGTGCGTGGGGGATTATAAGTTTATAATGTTATAATGTTGTCTGTGCTGTTTTTATTGGTGTTGTTAGTCCTTTGTCTATTTTTACTGAAAAGCCCAACCAGGGACGGGAGTTGCAAATTAGCTTACTGCTATGCACTCTATATGCAATACATCAGATGTTTTCTATGTAAAAATGCATGGTCCCTGATCAAATAAATAAATAAATGAAATGGGAAAAAAATGTGGAATTTGCAGCAAAGGCCGGTTTTCCTAATGTAATCAGAGCTATCAACTTCACACACATTGCTACAAAGGCACCATCACAAGATGAATTTGTTTATGTAAACAGAAAGCATTTTCATCCAATCAATGTACAGATCATCTGTGATGCGCAAATGCAATTGCGAGGTGGCCTGGATCAACACACAATTCATTCATTCTGACCAACAGGCCCAATTTTTAAAAAGTCGTTTTTTCGTCAGTCGTTTATTGGTACCCTAACTTGAGTAGGTTTTTTTCAGGGTTTCCCATGGGAGTTGAACTTCAATATTTTAAGGCATGTTACTACACACCTGTACAAACATATTGGTGAAGAAATTGTTTGGTAACGATTTAGTTGGCAGATTTGTGAAAAATGCCCTTACTAAGGGTTGTTTGAGCCCTCACTTTCGCCTTTACCCCGCATGGCTAACTCAAACACTCCACAAAACTTCACACAATCAATGAGTCGAGCCAGGATGTGACGGTTTCTGTTCATCTCATCATTGTGTCGGCAAACTGCTACCCTGTGGAATTGTAGTTCAGGGTTTGAAGCACGTATCAAAGTTTCAGTGTCACACTGCCATCACTACTGTGAATTCAGCTGTATTGTCACTGAACTCAAATCTATAACTACAGTCAGAATGACTGCACAATAATGAGAAGATGATTTTCTTTAGCTGCTCTGTGCTTGCAAGATATTCGCTGTGTCTATGTTGCATTTAATATACAGACTGAACTTTTTCACTTTGCAAAGAGGTTCAAAATAATCTTGAAACTTGCATTTGTAGTTGCACAACTGACCTAAATAATAAACTG
>NW_007578434.1:72021-85353 GCF_000690725.1 Stegastes partitus | reverse complement strand
ATGACTGGGTCAGACCAAGTGGAGGTTTTGGATAAATGTATTTTTGTATTAAAAGATCAAGCAGGATTGACTGTAAATGTTTAGTTTGTAGGATTGCCTGCAAGTGTGGAATTTGTACAAGGATGAGATTTGCATGTTTGGTTATATCAAAGTTGTAGAGTCACCATGCTGTATAATGATAGAGCTGATGTGAGCTGTATGAATTTAGCACCAGAAAGGCACCAGATTTTGCGAGAAAGTTGCCAATATATAAGGTGTAGAGATTCCCCAGGAGAATGAGGTTAGGCTGTGCTGCCAGAACATGAAATTATTTTGTGTAGTTATGAGTAAACTAGTGATGGTTAGATGAGGCCTCATGAAGCCTTGTGGCACACTACCCAAACTGCATTGATCCTGTGTAGGTACTGTGTCACTGTGTTGCTCAATACTGACACCTGCTGGATCTTAAAAATCATTACAGGCAACCAAGTTGACAGGCTCAACTGATACACTGATTTAATGACCGAGTACAGGGGAGTCCAATCCCGGTCCTCGAGGGCCACAATCCTGTATGTTTTAGATGTTTCCCTTCCAACACACCTGATTCAAATGTCAGAAGTTCTGCAGAAGCCTGATAACGATCCTGATCATTTTAATCAGGTGTGTTGGAAGAGGGAAACATCTAAAACATGCAGGATTGTGGCCCTCGAGGACCAGGATTGGACACCTCTGACCTAGTATATACAATAATACAATTTAAGTTTTCCTAACTTAGTTTAAAATATTGCTGATATCTTTAAAATATACAGTCAATAAATAATGTGAACATGTGTCATAATGTGAAAATCAAAGTTAAAGTGTTGTGGATGTGAGGATGCTTATGTACTTGTCTTTGAGGCAAGAAGGGAATTTTATTTTATTTTTTTACAAATCCATTGTTTCAATGTCTTGGCATTAAGGCAATCCTGGGACCTTGGAATGTTGGTCTCTGCCAGGTACTTCTGAACCTCAATAATAGATTCGGCTGTGACGTTGGTGGTCTGTCTGCCAACTTCCTCATCCAGGTGCTGCCACAGGTTATCTAAAAAACAACAAATTGGCATTTTATGATTTGCAAGCAAATAAAAGCACAAATAAACTGATACAACTAAATAACATGCCTGAGATGGGTTCTGATAGCTGTTGTGAAGAAGGTCCAGGCTGTAGTTCAGTCAAAGTGCGCCCCATTACAACCGCACATTCTGATTTCAGTCTTTTGACTGCTTCACTGCATTTGGAAGAACTACGAAACCCGAGTGATTTAAATCTGGGGTCTAGAAGTGTTGATAGGGACAACACACTAAATGACTCCAGATTAGAAGCAGCATCTGTGACTTGTTGCCTACGGTGTTAGTGGAAGTGTACTGCTGCCTGTGTGTGTAAATTTGAAGCGTTACGCTCAAGTGCATGATAGAACATTTTCATCATGGGGATGACCTTTGACCCTGAAACTCTCTTCTCTTCAGACAACTCCACTGTAGCGTGATAGAAAGGAGCAAGCACAAGAAGTGTTTCTCCTATGATGGTATACTCTTCAGCCGTAAGTGGAGTTATGTTCGTACTTAGCAAGGCAAGGGATACCCACGCTGGTTCCTTCTCATCATGTAGCCTTGACAGCATTTGATGTGTGCTGTTCCAGGATGTTGGCACCTCATTGATGAGTTTCAGGTTTGGCCATCCCATCTGTTGCTGCATTTGAGCAAGCTCCTCTTTGGCTGTGGTGCTTGATCTGAAGTATGTTTGCCTAGATTTGTGCCTGACTGAAGTAAGTGTAGCGATTTGATCGTGTGATTTTTTTTTGTATTAAATTTAGAGTGTGTGCAATGCAAATTGAATGCCAAATTTGGTGACTTTTTGCTGATGAAATCATGCTTGGTGCTGAGTTGGTCACAAGACACTTTACTTTATTATGGCCCAGTCGTCCATCATGCCCCTTTTGACTCAGGTCAAATTGTCAGTAGTGTGACTTTGTGGAAAGTGTTGCACTCTTAACACAGATGTACACAACTGCATATTCTCATTAATGTAGTGATAAGTAAGAGTCAAGTAGCCCTCCATGTTCACAGATGTCCACAGGTCATTTGTTATTCATCCCTCCATCCATTATCTGTTCACTGCTTAATCCTTACTAGGGTTACGGGGGCCTGGAGTCTATCCCAGCTGATTCAAGGGGAAGGCAGGGGACACCCTAGACAGGTCACCAGTCTATCACAGGGCCACCACACTTAGAGATAGACAACCAAGCACATTCATATTCACACCTACTGACAATTTAGAATCACCAATTAACCTCAACATGTTTTTGGACTGTGTGGCAGGAAGCCGCAGAACCTGGAGAGAACCCACGTTGCACAGGGAGAACATGCAAACTCCACACAGAAAGATCCCAGGCATCCTAACCAGGACGTGAACCAGGGATCTTCTGGCTGCGAGGCGACGGTGCTAACCACCGAGCCACCTAGCAGCCCTATAATAATTATATGGTATGATATTCTCTTATCTTTTTATGGCATTTTAGTTCCTGTTATTTTTGTACTGACTCAGGTTTGCACTTGATTTTCATTGTACACGTTGCAATGACAATAAAGATCTATTCTCTTCTATTCTATTGATAAAAGGGCCTAGAGATCATGAAATAATGTAGAGATGTAAGCATAAATGGATGGATGCATGGATGCTGTGGGAAAGAGGAATTACCTCGTGGGAGAAGCAAAGGGGAGTAAAAAAAAAAACACCTTCAATATGTTTAGAACTACAAAGGAACTTTATTCTGTTGATTCTTCTTCTTTTTCTTCTTCTTCTTCTTTATTTTGCCATTGAAATAGGTCGCCACTTCTTAAAATATCTTCATGACTAATGCCTTGTCTAGACCTACATTCCATAAATCAGTTTCGTTTTGTTATATGTTTGAATATCAAATTTAATCAGAAGAATGTTTTGTACATTTACATCAGTGGCGGCTTTGCGCATGCGCGATTCATTTGCGGTGTGGAGCGGTGACGGGCTCCTCTGATCCGACTGCGGCTGCGCCAGACTACTGACCGCCTGTGAGTGCTTCGGGATGGGGAGGAGCTCACGGCAGCTCCCGCTGCCCGGAAAACACGATTCGTGTCGAGTCTCCAAAACGACAGAAAAGTCTCAAATTACACTAGTGAAAGACTCCAAGACGCCAAGGGGATTTGGAAAGGCGCCAGATTTTGCCAAACTGGCAACACAGGGAGACGCGCCTCACGACCCGGGAGAGGTAGTGCTCACGTGATCTAACGACCCGGAAGAGAAATGTTGTTTGTGTTTTCAGCAGAATGTGCGGTACAGACATGTTCATCAGCCGCTGTCCAGCAGTACGTGACAGCAAAGAGCAGGTGAATACAGATCTACAGACACAGTTGTATTGTTAAAATGTGTATCTGGATGGGTTTGTTTAGTTCGGGACGTCTCGAAATTTGTTTGTCAGAATAATCAGATGTGAAAGTGGTAAAAGTGCCTGTCACTGTCACTGTCTGTGCATCAAACTAATCTCTCTCTCTCTCTCTCTCTCTCTCTGTGTGTCTCTGTGTGTGTGAAAGGGCTAAACGATTTAGGGAAATATCTGTTTTAAATGTTTGTGTTACGATTTGATTTGCAATATTCTGTAATATTGACTCTGTAAAAGATTTAAAAGATGTGAGAGAGCATTACCACATGAGAGCTTATCAAAAGCATCACTGTCATACAAGAGGACAGCATGAATTTGTAGAACAGCTGACAGACAGGTAAAACCTTGTCTTAAACTTTGAATCTATAGCCAAATACCATGTACTGTAGTGCTTTCAAATGGATCTTGTTTACCATTTTCATGAAAAAAGTCCATATAAACTCTTGTGGCATACATGACCTTTGCTGACTTTTACCTTTGGTTGATTCTTTATATAGAGTTCTTCTTTTTTTAACTTTGGCTTTCTAAATGGTTAGCCAAGATGGCCAGATGCAGACAGCAGTGTGTTGTCGTTTGCTTACAGCAGTGGTCTCAAGGCCAATGGCTGATCTTACTAACCAGAATTCCAGGCATTTGGTGTAGACAACTTCCCATATCATAATCACAAGCTCATGATTCCCATGTGAAGGCAGCTTCAGACTGTCACATATACATGTTATGTGTGTATATAACCAATCACAACACATGTCTTTAACAGGAAATTGTGGTTTATATCAACCTGGTGTAATTTCATTAACATGGCAATTGTGGCTCAAAGTGTCATTCTAACCTTTGCTCTCAACCTGCTTTGTAGCTATTTGTTGAAATGAAGATTCGCACAGAACAGCATGTAAATGGTGTGTATCGGGCTGACGATGATGGACTCCTGCAGCTGTTCAGAAAAGCATAGTTTTACATGAATTCTTTTAAACGTTTGTTTTCCTATCTCACCAAAAGTAAATACAGTACTTAGCCACCTGAAAGGATGGACTGCAGTTGCACAATAAAGAGACGCTCCAGCTGTGGCTTGTTGCTCTGCAAATTGATTGCAACACAAGTGTCAAGGAACTCTGCTTGTCAGATTAGCATTGTGGGTCAAGAATATGTGTAACCACAGGCTGTTGTGTCTTGCAGTGGGTAACACATGCACCGTGATCCAGCACATAAAAATACATTTTTTTAACACTGAGAGCTGTTCTCTCTATCTGGTCATTTTTGCCTTTTCTTACAGCTTAACTTGAGAAGGTGACACACCACCTCCAAGAGGGCAATTTTTTTTTTTAATCAAAGCTTCGGTTGAAGCTTTGGTTCGTGAGTTGTAAGTCCCAGAGTTGGAGTTACTGTCAGCCATGGACACATAGAGATTTTCCAAGTCATCACCGTTTCCTGAGCTGCTTTGTCTTTGAGGTTGTCCTGTTGTCTTTAGGGACATCCTGTTTTCTTTCTGCCTCCATCCTCTTGAGTCACTTTGTTCATTTGATTTAACTCCTCGGCTGTGGATTCTAACAAATAAAGATGACACTTCAACTTATTGACCTGTGGTCCATTGGGTGAGCCATTCTCGTATTTTGCAGCTTTGTCTTCTCAGGAGACAGTAAGGTGACAGCAAAGGTTAACCTCACACGTCTGTGTGGAGGGGTATGCCAGTGATTGGGTCAGACAGCAGCTATCCCTGAATGGAGAGCGCTAATGCAGTTAGCAAAATGGGCATTCCAGGCAGCAAATTCATGTGTTTACCCGCTCTTTTGTCCATTTGCAAAAGCATCATTCGTTATTGCTTTCCAGCCACTGTTTCAAGGTAATCTGTGGCTGCCTCCTGAGCTAGCTGCTAGCCATTAGCTTAACTTTAGCCACTGGGAAAGTTTGGCTGTGCTTCTTGTTCACTGTTTGCAGGTCGATTGCATAATCGGTCGATTCCCGACACCACAGTGATTACAGAGAGAGAAGCAGTTGCGTAAGTGCTAAAGTTGTGCATTTAATTTATGTTATTGGTAATTGGCTAACAAAAGTAACCAGAAAATAATAAATAATAAAATGATAATCAGAAAAATGCCAAATATCATCCCTGATATTTGACTGAGCTCAGACAGTTGCTGGAAACATTCACAAGTCACAAGTTGTTCTGTGAAATGAGTCCGGATTTCTTTGAATCCCTATAACAGAGGTGAACAGTGCAATGTGAGCATGACCCATTGAGCCACAATAACCCCGATAATGGACAGTCCGACAGTCTCAAATAAGCTAGAATTCTCCTGAAGTTTTCTTCTGTTGCCCTTCACTGTGTTGCTTTGCAGAGATGAGCTGGTTTGAACTGAATGAGGAAAAGTTCCATCACTGTTGTCAGCTCATCCTGCAGCAGTCAGAGCAGCTGAGCGATGGATGGATCTGGGAGGTGGTACAGGTGAGGAGGTCCATGCTGTCCCTCTTAACAGTCTGAACAGAAAGCCTGCTGTTGTCCATAAAGTGCTTTATGGTTGATTCTGATCTGGTTTCAGGGTTCAAAGGAGGGATACCTGAGGAAAACGGCTCTTAGGTCAGTCACCATTGACTCAAAATCAGTACAAAAACAGAAAGGATCCAGTTTAGACCCAGAGCCACACACTTCCTATCATTCCAGCGTTGAACAACAAGGACAGGAAGACGAACAGGTGAAACATTCATCATGCAACAACTGCTTTATTTTCCATCGTGCCTTATTTGTCTGTCACTGAGGTAATTAATCAGTACTTCTCATTTTTACAGTTTTATTAGTTTCTCTAGTTTGAAGCAGCCACATACACAGCTGTTGTACTTACTGAACTCCACTGACTCTCTTCTACCGCAGCCTGATTGCATCAAAGATGACATAGATGATGAGGATGCTGGGATCTGCATGATGACTGCAAACAGCAGCCAGGTGCTTCAGTTCGAGTATCACATCTTGTACTCCTGCAGCTACAGTTCTCCTGTGCTGTATTTTAGAGCCTTCACTCTCGGTTAGTTACATGTAAGACAGTCACTGTGCGTGCACTGTTAACATAAGTGGTTGTTTTGTGCCTTGTAGACATACAAGGTGTATTGAAAATTCACATACAGTTGTGTTCAAAACAATAGCAGTCCCAACATGACTAACCAGAGCAGCCACTAGTTTTGGTAGAAATTATATTATCGCATGGCAAATAATTTACCAGCAGTTGTTGTAAAGACAGAGAAACCAACAGACCCAACATTCATGACATGCATGCTCCTGAGTCTGTGTAATTGAATAATGAATCGAAAGGGGTGTGTTCAAAATAATAGCAGTGTGGAGTTCAATCAGTGAGGTCATTCATTATGTGGAGAAACAGGTGTCATTCAGGTGGCCCTTATTTAAGGATGAAGCCAGCACATGTTGTACATGCAATTTTCTCTGAAAACCTGAGGAAGATGGATCGTTCCAGACACTGTACAGAAGATCAGCGTGTTTAAATTAAAATGTTGATTGGAGAGGAGAAAATGTATAAAGACGAGCAGAAAATGATAGGCTGCTCAGCTAAAATGATCTCCAATGTTTTGAAGTGGAAAGCAAAACCAGAGAGATGTGGAAGAAAGTGGAAGACTACCATTCGAATGGATCGAACAATAGCCAGAATGGCAAAGACTCAGCCAATGATTAGCTCCAAGGAGATCAAAGATGGTCTGAAGTTACCTGTGAGTACTGTGACAGTTAGAAGATGCTTGCGTGAGGCTAATCTATCGGCAAGAAGCCCCCGCAAAGTCCCACTGTTAAACAAAAATATGTGCTGAAGAGGATACAGTTTGCCAAAGAACATGTTGACTGGCCTAAAGAGAAATGGAAAAAACATTTTGTGGACTGATGAAAGTAAGATTGTTCTTTTTGGGTCCAAGGGCTGCAGACAGTTTGTCAGACTACCCCCAAACACTGAATTCAAGCCACAGTACACTGTGAAGACCGTGAAGCATGGTGGTGCAAGCATCATGATATGGGGCTGTTTCTCTTACTATGGTGTCGGGCCTATTGATCACATACCAGGGATCATGGATCAATTTGCCTATATCAAAACACTTGAAGTAATTAAAAATATTGTTACATTTTCCTTCATGTGTTGGTGTAAAATGTATTGTGCAGTGTTGCCAGTGAATGGAAATAAAAATATTATAAGGATTTTGAGCTTTACTCACGTTTTAAAAAACATTGCTATTATTTTGAACGCAACTGTATGTTACTATCAAATCAGGGCTGCATGGTGGCTCGGTTGTTAGCATTGTCACCTCACCACTAGAAGATTCCCGGTTCCCGTCCCGGTTTGGACGCCTGGGATCTTTCTGTGTGGAGTTTGTGCATTGTTCCCTTTGTGCAGTGTGGGTTCTTTCTGGGTTCTCCGACTTCCACCCACAAGGTCCAAATACATGTTGAGGTTAATTGGTGATTCTGAATTGTGCATAGGTGTGACTGTGAGTGTGCTTGGTTGTCTGTTTGTAAGTGTAGCCCTGTGATAGACTGGTGACCTGTCCAGGGTGTCCCCTGCCTTCCCCCTAAGTCATTTGGGATAGACTCCAACACCCTTGAAACAGACACCCTTTCCACTTACGATTACGCTTATAACTTTCCTCTTTGATAAAGCTCATAGTTAGGGCTGATCAAGATCACCTGAACTGTCCCTTAGTTATGCTGCTATAGGTTTAGACTGCTGGGGGATTATCACAATGCACTGGGCTCCTCTCTACTCTCCTCTCTCTTTCTTCCATACATTTATATATCACCATTACATGTCACTAACTCTGTGTTTCCCCCGAGGTCCTATGTTTATTCTCTCTGCAGAAGTCTCTGGATCTGGAGCTACACACCTCTGATCTGCAGCTGCTGGCCTCACCGATATTTATTGTACTGTTTTGTATTTCTTGCTCACCATTTGCTAAACAAAAACAAAACAAAACAATTCCCCTTGACCGAGAAGGACAAATAAAAACCTCTGTCAGAACCAGGCTCAGGGAAGACGGCCGTCTGTCTCGATCAGTTGGGGTGAGAGTGGGGATGATGGTGGTTGTGGGTGCGAATAGCAGAATAGCAGGAGGGGGACCGGCAAACAATACATAAGAGAATGATAAACACTTTTCAATTGGTGAGACCAGCGACTGCAGATCAGAGACGGGCAGCTCCAGATCTAGAGACAACTGCAGAGAGAACAAGACAAATTACAGAGAGAGAAGACACAAAGTTAGTGACATGTTTTTGTGGTTGTAACTGTTTGGAAGAGAGTGTGGAGGAGAGGCGCTCAGTGCAAATAAAGGTCTAGATGTCTCAGAATGTTTTAGAGCTCAACCAGGATATAACAGTCATGTCAATCATTGGTTCACAAGCCCAGAGAGAAAAATTGACCGCCAAACTAGATATGCTCAGGCTCAACTTAAGCCACAAAATCTAACAGTGATTTTTAGTGCAGATTTCAATATCAAAACTTATGTACAGTGTGTCCCATGAACACCATTTTATCATCTGAGAAGCATCTCAAACTGAGGCTGTTTCTCTCTCTGAGAAATCCAGAGAGACTGATAATGAAATGAAATGACTGATAACAGAAAATTCCTCAAAAAAAAAACAGAGAGACTCTTAGCTGGATACAGAAACATTTTAAAAGGTATACCATCTACCAAAGAGGGGGTTGCTAAATACGGGCTTAGTGGGGTGCCTAAAGTTTTGAACATACGACATTTATTGTTCCTTTGTAAGTTCATAAACTTAAAAACAGTGTTAGCATTTGAACATTGGTTTATTTCGATGTGTTTTTGCTGAAAGGATTGTATTTACTTCTCTTCCCTGAAAAAATCAATTAACTACATATGTCCTTTACCTATGGGCCAAAACGTTTACATACAACTCTGTGTTATTGCTAGAAAAGAGAAAACCATCACATGTAAACATATCATGCATGTGCATGAATTTATAAATGCATCCATAAGTTAGCAATATAGGGCTGTGGCTTAGGTGGAAGAGCAGGTTGTCCACTCATCACAAGGTTGACGATTCAATCCCCTGCCCCTTCACATGTTGAAATGTCCGTGGGCAAGACACTGTACCCCAAGTTACTGAGGTACCTTGCATGGCACCTCTTTTGCCATTGGTGTGTGAAAGTGTGTGTAAATGGGTGAATGAGAAACACAGTGTAACACTAAGGTAGAAAAGTGCTATGTCAGACCATTTAGCAATAACAAATGGCAGTGTGTCACAATATTGGACAGACTTAATCATACAAAGGATAGAGAATATGACCATGTGAAATTAACTGGCCTTCAAATGGCCCTTCACCAAGTTCCAATGCAACGGCTGTGTATCATGATCACTTGCACAAAACAAATCACCCTTTAACTTCTCTGACTTCAACTTTATCCCAAGAAGACCTGTTAGTAATGTACTTGAGAAGATGAAGTCTACTGATCACGTCTCACATATGTTAGCTTTGAAAATATGTTTAGTCAGATTTAAATCTCAGACAGTCAAACCTCCACAAATGTGTGATATGCTGCTCCACCACTTTCCCAGTAGAAACAATTCGAGCACTTTGTGATTTGTTTCCATAGAAAGGTTGGCTTTATAATAGTGCCTTGAAAAATTGTCACATTTTTGACCAGTGACCAAGTTCCAGGGGCTAGTACTTTAAAAAGTAATAGCATCTGACCAGGTGCTTCTGGGAGAGTAAATCTTGCATTTAATTTAGATCCTGAGTCCTCCTGTGGAAATGCAGGCAGAGGAACTGAGTCCGTCAAAGGTTTCCCCTTTTATCTGAGTGGAAACACACCTATTACCACCATACCAGAGAGTGTTTATACCTAATCCTTTTTCAGTAATGTCAGGTCTTTAAAAATCGCCTCTGAAATGTTTTTTTTCTGGATCTTCTACCTTGTGTATCAGAAGGAAGAAGCTTAACACTAGAGGAGGTGTGGAACTCTGTTCATCCAAATTTCAGGCTTTGTCTTCAGAACAGTCCTCTGGATACAATCACTCAACAGGTAAGAATAGCCCTCAGCTTATTATCACTGTCTTCCTTCTTGAAGCTTCACTGAGATCTTCTCTCTGTGTCTGTATATCAGGAGCATCCCCTGCTTGGTCAGCCTTTCTTTGTGCTCCACCCCTGCAGGACGAAGGACTTTATGAGGCCTGTGCTTCAGGCAGCTCAGGACCAGCACAGGTACGATCACAGCTGGATTCACAAACCAAAAACAGACAGTGAACACATAAACGTGTTTGCAGCTTAGCTGTTTCCTGCTAATTGTCTAGTGCAACACTGTGTATTAGGGCCTGTCCATTCATTTAGAACTATAGTGGGGAAAAACCTTTGTTAAATCTATACTAAATTAATAATACTATAATTTTTATACTAAAAAAAAAATACTATATTTCTGTATTATCGTTTATTTTGTAGCAGTTCTTATTCTTATGTTTTAATGATGTTGGATTTATGTCGTAACAAAATCAATACGTTGAAATAGCAATATGTAAAATGAACTTTCAGCCAGCTTAACTGTCTGTAAGCTCTTTTGTCTTTCATCTGGCAGTTTGCTATGTTTCATTGTGAGTAAGAGAAACAACCATGTGCAGAAACACTGCAATGTTAACAGCAGATAAAAAAAAGAAGAAAAAAAAGAAAGAAAATGAACAAAAGTGCCCTGTTTATTCCAGAACATCAAGGTGTATACAATCAGACTGTCTGTAGTAAAACTAAATTTCTTGGGAATTTGCACCACAAAAGCAGAACGAGCTCATGTCAAATTTGTAAGGTCTGTACCTTACTGTGTGAGATGATATATGTTGTGAATTGGCGCTATATATTTAAAATTCAGTTGAACTAAATGTCAAAAACTCTTTTGAGTTCACAAAAAAATGACTAGCAAATAGCAAATATTTATATGTGACAACACATTTTGATAAAAAATAATGATAAATAAAACAATTAAATTATATATTAATTGATCGTCGTTTTCATTTAGTTGCTGTCTGGTTAGTGTGTGTCAATTCAGATGGAACTCAGGAAATGTGTTGGTCCACCGTCTCAGATTTTGTTTGGAGTTTTTTTATTTGTTGTTTTGGATAAAAAACCAAGTTCTGTAAAAAAATATAAAATAAAAAAAATAAAAATTGTTTACATATCTGGAAATTTTTGTATTTTCACCCTCAAAAAAGTCTTACCTAGGAACCCATTTTAAGGATTCAATATTTAATATTTAACTCATGCAGATATGAAATTTGGTGGCTAGTATGACAAGCCAGGCTTCCAGTTTTTAGATATGTTTAATGTGCCGAATTAGTGATATGGACTCTTTCATACGACCACAAAAAATGGTATGCATAGGGGGTCAGTGTACTGTCATTATTTCTGTGTTTTGGCCATTTACTCATGTAGATCTGCTGAAAACTCTTTTGTCTGTGTCCTTACTAAATTTCACATCTGTGGAAGTTATGTTTCGGAAGAAATTGAACCCTTACAATGACTTCTATGGTAAGTTCCTTTTGAGGATGAAAATACAAAAATCCCCAGGTCTAAAAAAAAATATGACATTCTCAAAATTCTGTCAAACTGTGTGTGTGTGTGTGTGTGTGTATATGTGTGTATGTGTGCGTACGTGTGTGTGTGTGTGTGTGTGCATGCATGTGTAGGCCAGTGAACTACGTGTTGTCGTGGCTCAGTGTGGTCGGTCCTGTGGTGGGCCTCGACGTCCCTCTGAAGTACTCCACTCAGCTCCATCCTGCTGCCTCACTCAGCAGCACCGAGCCGGACTGAGGCTGAAGCTGCTTTGGTTCACTTCATGTCACCAGCTGTGTGGCGTCTGTCTGCAAAGAGATTGGATAATTAGGCATTGTGAACAACTGGTCCAACAGCACAGACTTTCAAGACCCTGGAAGTTTGTCTGTGGGGCAGTTAGTGCTATTTTTGTTGCAAATTTCTTTGGCGGTATGCTAGAAACTGAAAACAGTAATGACAGCATTGAACCATTTTGTCTTTTTTATTTGATTTTGACATGTTTTCTGCAACAATAAAAAAAAAAGTTTTAATACTTTAGATGTTTGGGCTGATATTGTGTTTTTATGGTCATCTACTCCAGGCACAACATGCTCACTAGCTGAAACTGCAGTCTTCTTTGTAAATGTGTTCACACATTCTCACAAAACAGTCTACTTCAGTTGTGTTACAGGCATTTAATCTACTCTAGCATATAAATAACCACAGTTGTGTCCCACAATCAGTTGGTAATGAGCGTAATATTTACCTAACAATGACATCCTGCTGTAATCTTTTTTAAGAAAGTTTGTGCTGTCCACTCTCATATTCTGCATTACATTCAGCCTCAAACATGTACAGAAGGATGTGGCCATTTCCAATCAAGAATGAGAGATTATCTAACCTAGTAGGTTTACAGTTTGCATTTGGAACCGTCACAATGGCTAGAGATGGAGGCAGTGGTCACAAGCAAATCCAATTTATTTATTTTTTGTATAGCGCCAGTTTACAACATATATCATCTCATAGCACTTAACATAGTAAGGTGAAGACCTTATAAATTTGAACAGAAAAAAAACAACACTCCAAAGCTCCCTTTGGATTCCTTCTGAGCAAGCAGACGACGGTGGAAGGGAACCAAAAAAACCTCCCCTTTGGCTATGGAAGCTGGTCAATCGGAGAAAAGTGGGCTCTGAAGGAGGGTGTCTTAAAAGGCTCAGGGCTAATATCCCCTGTTTTCTGGCAGAGGTTCAACTGAGGGGCAGCAACAGCTAGTATGAGATAAATGAGTACATTTTTAATTGTGAATCATGCAAAGCTTCTCTATTGGAGAAAAACAGAAGAACAGACCTGCAGATGACTATAACATCCATCCATCCATCCATC
>NW_007578434.1:47190-71176 GCF_000690725.1 Stegastes partitus | reverse complement strand
ACTTTACCATAATGTTTAGTGTTTATTATTGATATTTAATTCTATTTATTTTGCCAGATCGGTCAGTGATATCTTTGCTGCGAAGTTGTTGATACTTATGTGAGAGGTCATGAGGTTCAAACTACTTGTGCAGCCCTGATCCTCTGAATAGTGGCTGGAGGAAAGATTAGGACATAGAAAGAAGTGTCATTAGTGGACAGATTAGCCTCTAGTTCCATACACACATCACATAAAATCCTCTTTTACCAGTGCAGTGTTGTTCCCAGTAAAGACCAGAATGAGGCATTGCCCAGGGTTGATCTAGGCTATCTAAGATTTCCCATGCCAAGTGATTATATCTTTAACTATATATTGTTGTATGTATAATTTTTTACATTGTTCACAAACCTGCCATTTAAATTTAATTCAGTAAAATTGCTTGAGTCTTAAGTCAGTTTAGTACGGACCACGTAAAAGTTTGTGATGGACCTCATGCAAAGTGTGCATGACTGATTTAATTCCAGCTAATGCTGTTTTAGGCCAAAAATGAAAATTGACGTGGTAATTTAGAGTAAGGAAATTTATATCGGAGGCTGTTCGCCAAATTAATGTTTCTCTGTGTAGCTCTTGTTCACTAAACCCAAGTTTTTGCCCAGACTTTACGTAGCTTTTCTCAAAATAGTATAATCTTGGCTCAGCGTTTGCACAACAATAAACTATTGTAAATGAGGTTGTAACAAGAGCTTATGCTGAAATAGTCAGACATGATGCCCCAGAAGTATGCAGGTTGTTGTAATGTTAGTGAGTTAAGGCTTTTTGCTGTCTCATCACACTCACTACTAAAAACAAACTGATCATATACAGTAAGATCATTGCACCTTTTTTGTTAAATGTTGGTTTCTGCATATCTGACAACCCTCCAGTTTTTACTGCATAAGTACTTTATTTAGGGGCCCATCTCAAAGTGTCCTCCCCTCCTTTGTTAGTTCCAGGAAACTCCATGTCTCTTCAAACAACGTTGAGCAATATCAAGTAAAAAAAAAAAAAAAAAAAAGTCGATTGATGGATCCGTGGGTCCTTCTGCGTATCTGACAGATTTCATTGTCTAACTTGGCTCTATTTGCTAAGAATAAAAAAAGCTGAGGCATTTTATCTATTTCCCATTTCAATTCTATATAAGGTATCTTATTATTTTCAATAATGCAATACAGGTTGTATACATTGTAATATAGCCTGGGCTATATTTTTGGTGTCATTGTACTTGAGGGCTTTGCTGTAGCAATGAAGACACCATGGCACTGATAAATGTGCATGTATGTCATAAAAATGTTTCCCAGTGCATCCCATCATATCACAATCACTTGCTCAAGGAACATGGCCAAGAGCTTGAAATCTGATTGACCATTTGCAGGACATATCAGAACAAGTCAGATCCACAAAAGTCTCATCCTGCAACCAACAGGACCCAAAGGATCTGCTGCCCACATCTCAGTGTTTTATGTTGGGTCACGTAACCAAAGGATCAAAGCTCCAGCAGATTCATCTGCAGCTCTGGGGTCTGTTTCCCAAAGCAGGTTTAGTGACAACTCTGAGTCTATTAACCCTGAAATGAGGGAAACTCTGAGTTTTCTGTTTCACAAAGGGATGTAACTCAAACCAGAGGAAGAGGGGCAACTCTAGTCTGTTTCACAGAGAGAGCTAACTTAAGAACTCGGTCAGTTACCTTAGTAGCAGACTCTATGAACCTATACTGGTCGGGACCAGGTTTGTCTCAATGAACCTCGAGTTTCTCTCTGTCTCCGCTCTCTTTCAGCCACACATGCTGCAGAATTTGGGGTTAGTGAGGTAACTTCAGGTTAAATCCTGGGTTTTCGGTCCTACGACGGTGGTTCACTTCTTACTGGGGTACATCATCATGGGAACTTATGCTGAATGGTTAACTTGCTCTGCAACAGGTTATGTTGGAGATTGTGATCACTGGGTGTAAAAACACCTCCACTGAAAATCAGTTCTCTCCTGTAAAACCTCAGAAGGAGTAGAAAACAAAACAGTTCTCAACAAAATGGCATCACTGGCATTTATTGAAGACCCGCTACACATCGGAGCATGAATTGTGAGGGCATCACTGAGGAGTGTGAGGGTTTTTCAGGACCAGCAAAACAGCGCACCCTGACGAGGATCTCCATGAGCCCCTGTCTTCCTTCATTCATTTTTTTCCCCCTGTTGGCTACAGGCAGTGTCAAAGCGATTTCATATTTTTTTCCATACCAATATCACCACACAACAGTACACTGACTTCAGCATTAAAGCTTGTATTTGTAGGATACGTTAATAAGCTACACCACTTTGAATTATGTTTCTGTTTGTTCTTAATTTGTTCCAACGTCCTTTTTACACCACTAGGGTTGCAGCTGAAAGTAAAAAGTGTCAGATATGTCACAAGTATACACATTAGGCAGCACATTCATTAAAGGAATCCTCAGATCTGCCTTCATGATGGAACAGTGATCATATTTTATTATATTATAAACTCATGAATGTAATTATTCACACAGTCAGCAGTTTTCTGCCAGCATTCTTTCCTGGCTTTGGTCGCTGCAATGGTGCTGCTTTTTGGTCCGATGATGTTTTTATATTATTCTTCAAATTTTGTAAAGATGATATTCTGCTCCTCAGCGGTAAAGTGAGCCGCTCTGCAGCCAGACTTGTCCATAGTCGTGATTGGTCAGATGCTAATAACGTAGGATCAGTTATCCTGAGTGCGATTCTTAGGGTTAGTCAAGCCGGATCTCTGAAAGAAATCCTGGGTATGTTGATTTCGCTTCGTAGTACAGGCCCCTGGTCCCGACCAGGTTAGGTTCATAGAGTCTGTAACTACAGTAACTGATCGAGGCTTTAAGTTGCCTCTCTCTGTGAAACAGACTAGAGTTACCCCTCTTCCTCTGGTTTGACTTACCTCCCTTTGTGAAATGGAAAACTCAGAGTTTCCCTCATTTCAGGGTTAACAGACTCAGAGTTTTCACTAAACCTGCTTTGTGAAATGGACCCCTGGGCCCTGTCCTACGAAGCAAGATCAATCAATTTCACGACAGTTCCATGTACTGGAAACTGATGAGCCATGCCATAGACTGACACTGACTCCAACTCACCTTGTTTTTGTAATGAACAACAGCACTAACAGCAGCATTCGGGCCATGTTCGCCAGTTATGTGAAACTAGGACAGTGGCTTCTTGTTGTTGGAAATAACCAACTGGACCACCTCATCCCTGCAAGATTGAGAAGAGTTTATGTGGAGAAGTATGAAGGGTCATATGCACCAATAACATCTCATGGAACCATCATAGTTGACTGGGTTTTGGCATCCTGTTATGCAGTGATTGAGGATCATGACCTTGCACACTGGGTTTTTACACCAGTTAGACTGTGGCACTCATTCTTGTCACTGGTTGGGATTGTGAAAGAGCTCAGCAGTGTGCACCAAGCAGATGGTGTCCACTGGTACCCAGAGCTCCTCTACCATGTGGCAAGTTGGCTTCTGGATAGGAGCTTTCTTCACCCACAAACCTGAGATACACTGTATCCTTTCTTAAACTGTACATTCGCACAATGCGATCAAAGACAGGTGTATCACATTTTAAATGATTTCTTTAAAGGACAAAACATGGTTTTGCTGATATGAACTTTAAATACAGACAGTGCAGTTCTATTCATACAAAATAGGTTATGCATCAGCCTGCTGGTCATGTGGTCACACTACCCACATGGCAAATTAAAAAACAAACAAACAAATAAACACACGCACACACACACGCACACATGCACACACTCACGCATACACAGATATTTCTGAAAGTTTGACTGTGACTTTTACAGGATATTGCAGCTGGTTACAGACTGGCTTATAGCTCCATGTAAATCAGACAATTCCTGAGGAGTGCTGAGTTCTATAGAACAGCCTGGGCTGGAGTCTGTTGCCTTTCTATCAGATCCACAGTAGAGGAAACAGCACATGATTTCTGGAGAATTTAAACCTTCCCAACTATGTTTTGGCATTGTTGATGGAAAGCATGCAAAAAACAAAGCACCTCCAAAGTAAGACAGTGATGACTTCAATTAGAACTCTTCCAGTGATGAAGTATAAAGAGCAGTGGATGAGAGAAAATCTCCCTTTGCACAACCTCTGCTGATAACAAGCATTTGCCTTGACAGCACATTTGGTTACCTGGCATATGCCTGGTTGGCATGCTTGCAGTCCACACAGTCACAGATTTTGGGCCTCATGTAAACATCTGCATAGGTGTCCGTGCAGACTCTCATGGACGTGGGTAGATGAAAAATTCACATCATACACATCACTGAAGACCTTGCAGACACATGGACGCAGAATGCTTAAACTGGCCTTAAAACAGCACACGCTACTTTTTAATCGGACTTTTTATATACTACAGTTTTACTGCAATTTGTTGTAATTCTGGTTTATCACAATGTAGTTTGGACCATTATATCTTCACCTTAGTTCTCTCTTGCAGTTAAGTTTGCCTGCATTTGAGTTTGTTTGCAGGCATTCTGTTTGTTTTCCGCATTTCCTCCGAGTGAGCTCACTGATTAACCATTTTTCCCAATTTCAGCAAATACTTTAGTGAGTGTAGTGGTAATTTTAGAGAGAGGAGAAAAGACCAAAATTACAAAAATCACACATAGGTTGAAACAGGAGTTACTATTGGCTAATTCCTTAAAAATAACCAAGCATACATACCTTATTACATTAACCAAATCCTTGGCAAAACTTTCCATTTACAGATATGTAGGATGCTGCTTGGAGGTTGTTGTTTCCCATAGCTAAGAGAATTTAGAAAATGGTAGATAGCGAAAAGAAAGGAGATAGTCGTGTGGCCGGAAATGGCAAGGCTTATACCTGAAGTCTACATCCGATTAGTCAAACTAGTGATACTGTAAGTCATTCTATGCATTCTGATTACTTTCTAGTTTGTAAGCGATCATCCTGTATCCTTTTTTGTGTTTGTCAAATCACACATCACATTTTTCAAACCTCTTGGCAATTTTTTTTCCCATGAGGAGCCATGATGCAGACATGCAGATAGACACAGCCCACAAGTCCAAAACTGAGAAAGCTCTGGTGTTCACAGGTTATCTTATCGTGTCCATACAGTAAAGCTACTTTGAAATCACAGGTGTACTAATTTTGTTACAAGAAAAACAAGTTTTCTAACTTGCCTGTCAGTAATCAGTGCGCACAGGTCTATTTATCCATCCATGCATTACCTATACACCGCTTAATCCTCACTAGGGTCACAAGGGGGCTGGAGCCTATCCCAGCTGACTCAGGGCGAAGGCAGTGGACACCCTGGACAGGTTGCCAGTCCATCGCAGGGCCACACCCAGAGACAGACAACCAAGCACACTCACATTCACACCCACGGACAATCTAGAATCACCAATTAACCTCAACATGTTTTTGGACCTTGTGGGAGGAAGCCGGAGAGCCCAGAGAGAACCCACACTGCACGGGGAGAACATGCAAACTCCATGCAGAAGGATTCCGGTGTCCCCACCGGGACGCAAACCGGCAACAGGTCTATTCACTTTTCTGGCATTATCTATTGTGAAACCTGTATTTTATGTAGTCTTTCTAAAGGATTTGCCTTGTTCATCAGAAGCAATGATCGACTGTTCAACTTAGAAATGAAGCAGTTATTGAGAAGTGACACTATTTTGAATCATTTGACATTTAAGTGATGTTGCACTGTTCTGTACTTACTTTTGCTGTAATATGTATTATGTTACTGAGTACAGTTTGAGTACATAGTGTTTGTCATTTAGTGAACTGGTTTGTGTGCAGGTAGAGACAAAAGACCAGTGAACTCTTGGGGGGATTTCTGTATTCAAATGTAGACATAATGCATTGTCGGTGACACATGGACACTTTGGCTTTAATGTGCCCACATATTTTCGTTGGTCCATAAATGTGCATGAATGTAGACGCCATATCTAATCTTACTGTAGAATGCCACTGGATTGGAAATGGATTGTGCTGTTCTAATGCTAATAATATATTTATTTATTTATTGTTTTTCTGTCTGACGTCTTTGGTAATGGTCTATGTGATATGTACATGTTAGAATGGAGGATCTCGAGATGTTCCCAGGCCAGCCAAGAGATATAATCCCTCCAGTGGGTTCTGGGTCTACCCCGGGGTCTCCTCCCAGGTGGACATGTTCGAAAGACCTCCAGAGGAAGCCTTTCCAGAGGCATCTGAATCAGATGTCCATACCACCTCAACTGGCTCCTTTCAATGCGCAGGAGCAGCGGCTCTACTCCGAGCTCCCTCTGGATGTCTGAGCTCCTCACCCTATCTCTAAGGCTGAGCCCAGCCACCCTCAGAGGAAGCTCATTTCGGCTGCTTGTACCCATGATCTCGTACTTTCGGTCACGACCCAGAGCTTGTGACCATAGGTGAGGGTTGGGACGTAGATGGATTGGTAAATCGAGAGGTTTGCTCTCTCTTCACCACAATGGTCTGGTACAGTGCCTGCATTACTGCTGACACCGCACCAAGCCGCCTGTACATCTCACACTCCATTTTCCCTTCACTCATGAACAAGATCCCGAGATACTTAAACTCGCTTGTTTGAGGAAGCAACTCCCCCCACCTGGAGGTGGCAATCCATCGGTTTCTGGTGGAGGACCATGGCCTCAGACTTGGAGGTACTAATCCACATCCTAGCTGCTTTGCACTCGGCTGCAAAACACTCCAGTGCGTGCTGAAGGTCATGGTCTGATGAAGTCAACACTACCATGTCGTCTGCAAAAAGCAGAGACACGATTTTGAGGTCCCCAAACCGGACACCCTCCTCACCCTGACTGTGCCTTGAGATTCTGTCCATGAAAAAAACAAACAGGATTGGAGACAAGGAGCAGCCCTGGTGGAGTCCAACACCCACTGAGAACATATCCGACTTATTGCCGAGAATGCAGACACAGCTCGCACTTTGGTTGTACAGGGACCGAATAGCTCGCAGCAACGAGCCTGGTATACTCCCTCAGTGCCCCCCCAGAGTCCCTCAGGGAACACGGTCATAGGCCTTCTCCAGATCCACAAAGCACATGTGGACTGGCAGGTCGAATTTCCATGCCCCCCTCAGCAGCTCCGCAAGGGTAAAGAGCTGGTCCACTGTTCTACGACCAGGACAGAATCCGCATTGCTCCTCCTGAATCAGAGATTTGACAGTTGGTCAACGCCTCCTTTCCAGCACCCTAGAGTAAACTTTCCCGGGGATGCTGAGAAGTGTGATATCCCGGTAGTTGGAACACACTCTCCAGTCCCCCTTTTTGAAAATGGGAACCACCACCCCGGTCTGCCACTCCACAGGCACCGTACCTGATGCCCACGTGACATTGAAGAGATGTGTCCGCCATGACAGTCCGACAGTGTCCAGAGCCTTCAGCATCTCGGGGCGAATCTCGTTCATACCTGGCGCTTTGCCACCGAGGAGCTTCTTAACTACCTCAGCAATGTCTACCATGGATATGGATGCAGAAACCCCTGAGCCTTCAGGCTTTGCCCCCTCAGCAGAGGACGTGTGTACCGGGTTCAGGAGTTCCTCGAAGTGCTCCTTCCGCCGCTCGACAAGATCCCCAGTCTGGGTCAGCAGTTCTCCTCCCTGGCTGTACACAGCCTGGGCGAACCCCTGTCTCCCCTCTCTGAGGTGTCGGACGGTTTGCCAGAACTTCTTTAAGGCCGACCGAAAGTCCTTCTCCATAGCCTCCCAGAACTCCTCCCATACCCGAGATTTAGCTTCCACGACCGCCACAGCTGCAGCCCTTTTGGCCAGCCGGTACCTGCCTGCTGCTTCAGGAGACCCCCGAGCCAGCCAGGATCGAAAGGTCTACTTCTTCAGCCTGACGGCTTCCCTCACCACTGGTGTCCACCAACGGGTTTTGGGGCTACCACCACGACAGACACCAGTGACCTTCTGGCCACAGCTCCTAACAGCTGCTTCTGCAATAGAGGCTTTGAACATGGCCCACTCTGACTCCATGTTCCCAACCTCCCCCGGGATGCAGGAGAAACTCTCCCAGAGGTGGGAATTGAAAACCCCACGGACAGGGGCTTCCACTAGATGTTCCCAGTTCACCCTCACTGCATGTTTGGGTTTACCAGGTCTGTCTGGCAGCCTTCCCCACCATCAGGTCCAACTCACCACCAGGTGGTGATCAGTTGACAGCTCTGCTCCTCTCTTCACCCGAGTGCCCAAAACATAAGGTCGCAGCTCTGATGATACAACTACAAAGTCGATCATAACCTTTGGCCTAAGGTACTCTGGTACCAGGTACACTTATGAGCAACCTTATGTTTGAACATGGTGTTTATTATGGCCAATCCGTGGCTAGCACAGAAGTCCAAAAACAAACCACCGCAGCACAGAAGTCCAAAAACAAACCACCGCTCGGGTTCAGATCAGGTAGGCCATTCCTCCCAATCACGCCCCTCCAGGTCGCACCGTCATGTAACCAGATGATGTCTTGGCTAGAACTAACGACTAAAACACTCGACAACGCCACTCTGGGAAATCTTACCCAGAGAACAGGTTACTGTATTAAACCCACACAGGTAAGTGTCACAGTAAAAAAAGGGAACAGAGATGTGATTTTAAAATAATTTCAAAGAGCAAAAAAAAAAGGACAATTTGTTGCTCTTACTTTATTCTAATAAGTGGTCAAGGTAATGAATGTAACCAGGCTTCAGTGATTAAATTATGAGGTAGAAAACAATATTCAGAATCATATACACAGAGATGCAATGGATATTTAAAAAGGCAGCGTAAAACAGACTAATCATTGAGCAAAAATGTTAAACCAAACCAACCAGCTAAAACAAGAAAACACACGAATTAATAAATAAATAAAACCACACTGCCATTGATAAAATATTAATTGACACCTCTGTGTAAAACCATTAAAACGATCTAAAAGTAATAACAATAATAATTTAAAAAACACACCTCAGCTAAAAATCACTAAATAAAACCTCGCACTACAAGACCACTTAAAAATACAAATAAAAATCAATAAAAGCTAAGTGAGTTAACAGAAACAACGAAGCAGCAGCGGCCGTCACAGCTGCAAAGACAGAAATACGTTAGTTCTGAATAAACAGTATTTAAAGATTTACAAAATGTTTGGCAGTTACCTTGGCTGTATTACACCCTATCAACAACAACACGGCGACAAACGGCGTTCGGCTTCTGTAGGCAGGCGACACCAGGCAACACGGCTGCAGGAGACAAGAGTGATAATCCGTTGTGCGGCCCATGCTTCTACACTGTGTCGGCCTTTGTGTTTGATTAGGGAACTCGCTGCCGATGCGGCACCTGGAAAGAGCTGAAATGCCGTAATGGCAACACAGCGACCCCGAGTGACGGGCGGACCTAACCCGCCGGTTACAGTCACTATGGAGAACTATGGAGTCCCCAGGCGGCACCCCTTCCAGGACACCATCCAGTGACTCCAAGAAGGCCAGATACTCTGGACTGCCGTTTGATGCATTGGCACAAACGACAGAGTTTTCCCCTCTGTAACACGCAGTTGCAGAGAGGCGACCCTCTCGCTCTCCGGGGAGAACTCCAACATGGCGGTGCTCAGCCGGGGGCTTGTGAGTATCCCCACACCCGCCTGGCACCTCTCACTGTGGGCAACTCCTGGAAAAGGAGAGAGTCCAACCCCTCTCCAGGAGTTTGGTTCTTGCTGTGCGTGGAGGTGAGCCTGACTATATCTAGCTAGTAACGCTCCACCTCCCGCACCAGCTCAGGCTCCTTCCCTGCCAGTGAGGTGAAGTTCCACATCCCCAGAGCTGAATGATCAATGCATTTAAATGTAATGAATGACTACAGGGTTATTGTGATTGTTATGACTGACTATTAGGACCAAGTATATTTTCATTGATGGATATACAGTGAGACATCAATAAACTATATTTTTATACACAGGATGTTAACCTCAAACTAATAACTGGTTGGGCAAAACATATCATCAACATTGCTTAATCTGACTATTGTCTATCAGACAGACAGTCCACAGTTCAATCACCCTAAATATAATATATTACTGAATCAACGGCTGTAAAGATTAATATATTACCAGGATCAAAACAATATTGATGGCATTTGAGCAAATTTTGGACTCATGTATGTATGGAGCACCAAGCAGTACCGTTTCAGGAGAATTGTGCAGATTAGTTATGCAATCACTCCTCAGTTGAGCCATTACAGGAACTTGACATTCATGTCAGATGTACAGGATTTCTAATTCTGTTTTATTTGTTTTTTTGTTTCTGACTCAGTATGTGTAACAGCAGTTTATAATAAGCACTGTTAGCCACATGGTGGCACTGTGATTAGCTCCAAAATGCAATTTGAGACAAGTGACACCCCTCACCTTGTGAGTCTGATTGATTGAAATTGAAAACAAAAGTTACTTTTACTTTTTGGTTATTGACTGTAACACCAGATTTCTTACACATTAGTAATAGTCCAATGCAATTCTATTACAAATGGACAAGATCAGTTTTATACTATTCTTTCCCATTTATAACAACATGCATAAAAAAATATGTTTTATAGGGTAAAAACATTACTGCAGCTGTAAACACCTACATTTCTCTTTTTTGGCCTTCTTACATAAAAACCTCTTCAAACACTCTCTTCAAAGTTGAAACACCTTTAACAGCATTTGATTATCATGTACAACTTTGACTAACATAGTTGTTTGTTAAGAAATCTGTGTGATCACTTACAGTAATAATGCAGATGATTACAAAATACAGGTGTTCTATGTGTTTATCTACATTTCACAGTTGAATCAGCTTCAACTGTGGTAAATGGGCAAATGAGTAAATATTTGCCCATTATATTAGGAACAATGTGTACATATGTGAAATTCTATCATTCATCTGTAGATCATCTGTCCACGAGTAATCTGTATGTAGCCACAGTGTGCAGCTGATACACACCTCTCTCTCTCTACAACAAGATATATAATATAATATAAGTAACAGGCCCTCAATATGCTGTAGTAGTTTGTCTACTGGACTGGCTGATTGGCTTGGTGGGCTCGGAGAGTGGTGTGGTGTGCTGGTGAATTCAGTAACTACATACTTTGACACAATATCAAGATGCTGCTGGAACACATACAAACACCCTTGTTGTATGTTAAGATAACCAACAGATGGTGGTGTTTACTAGTCTTTGAAGATGTGTGCTGATGTCCCCCCTCCTGGAAAGGCAGATCTCATGTACTGAGTGTGAACACACAAACCCATAATGACACAAATGTGGATGATTGCAGATGAGGGCCTGTTCCATAAAGCAAGCGTACGAGTTAGTCTGACTTACTGTCAGGTTTTTTGAGTTCCAAAAGGAAGTTTAAATTCAACATAGTTCAAGATCAGTTTTTATGCTGAGAAACTAAACACTATCTTACTTGACTTTAATAACCAGTATCAGTCCAAACATTAAAGTTTTACAGAAAATAAATTTGAATAAATAATAATAACTCAAATGAATTACACAATATATAAGATACAGACCTATGTACATGTTCAATTATATGGTGGAGTCTATCCCACCTGACTTAGGGAGAACGCAAGGTATATCCTAGACAGGTCGCCAGTCTATCACAGGGCCACACAGAGAGACAGACAACCAAACACACTCACATTGTCACCTTTGGACAATTTAGAATCATCAATTAAACTCAGCATGTCTTTGGACTGTGGGAGGAAGCCAGAGAACATGATGAGAACCCACACAGGCACAAAGAGAACATGCAAACTCCACACAAAAAGACCCTAGGCTTCCAGCTGTGAGGCAACAGTGCCACCCCTTTCACTGATCATTATTCCTAATATTAAGTAAATGAATAATAAGACAAAGAAGATGTTGCATCTCTTGGGTTACTGTTATTTGTGTGCTTCATAGAACAGGCCCCAGATGTGTAAAGTGAAATAGACAAAGATACATAACGTACTGTAAACACAACTGAACTAAACTCAGATTATACACAATCCTCCAACAGGATCTGGTCCTACAAACTGAGTCTGAGTTGCTGGATTTAAACCTTGCTGCATACTGAACCACGACATTATCGATTATTGTACCCACTCAGCAGTAATGTTTGGCAGGTACCTGCTAGTTGCCAGACTTATAACATATAAGACAGACATAAGATGTCTTTCCATTCATTTGTCTGTGAAGGATTATTAATATTTTTTGACTAATGTGTCTGATATATTTTTGTCTTCCAGTAAAATATTAGTGCTTACAGCAGCAGCAGCTGCATTTATTGTTTTTGTTTTGTTTTGTTTTTTATAATAAGGGGTACCTTCCATGCTCTTTCTACTATGAGTGTAATGGATGATGCGTCGGGCAAAAGATCCTTTCATTCAGAATGACAAACACCTACACATTCCATATTTCAGGTGTGTCTGGTTAAAGTGCTTGATTATCACCCACATCGTCTTATCTTCTGTGAGCCAGTATTTTAGTGAAAACTGATCAGAAAACTGATTTTGGCCAAAACGGTTTCTGGTTTCTAACCACCGAGCCACCTTGCAGCCCCAAAACACAGCAATGAATCTCAAAAACAAACCAAACCCAAAAACTTAAATCCCAAGTCGATGACCCTCCATTCTAATATGGCCTGTGAAATACTTCTAATGAACTTTTCTGACTTCACATATCCTAAAGAACAAAACTAACAATGTTATTCCTCTCAATCAAGATTTTTAAAAAATATATATATTTTTATATTTTCAAGCACATCCGGCACTACCTCTACTCATGACCAATTCTTAGATTCCTACCATTGGATCCAATACCAGAGTTCATGGAACATGATCAAGTGGTTGATCTGCTAAATTCTGCTTTTTGTTTTTTTTTAAAAATTCAGTACAGTCGCCGATGTCACATGACATGAGTTACCAATTTAGATTTGCTGTTCACCATTTTATTGCCATTACGGGTTGTTTAAATTCAAAAGAGGTTGAATGCTAGATTTTGGTGTTCTGACATTACAATGACAACAGTCTCACTGACTGATGATTTTTAAAAATTTGCTCTCGATTATATATTACAAATGCAGGGAGAAAAGGGAAATGCTAAACGCTAAAAAGCTCTGTTTTCACACTGGATTGCTCTCTGATGGAATTAGCTCTCCCACTTTATTAGGCTCTGACATCGCCTGCAGGAAACATGTGGAGGAGACTTTGACCCAGCTAAGAGGGTCTTCCTGCCGTCAGCAGGTTTTGCTCTACAGGACACCTCCAGATCAAGGTAAAAGCCCTTCAACTGACATGGAACAACGCAGACTGTCCAGATCTTATCTCAGCACTCTCCATCCTCCCCTATTCCCACAGCTTTTCTCCTTCCCTGACTTTTCTATTCCCCATCTTCTGCTTGTCCACTCTCCTCAGCTCTTTGGCTCTGTTCCCTGTGTTTTATGCCATGTGTTTATTAGATAGCATATTTACTCTGTGAATAGGAGGTGTGTTCTTTCAGTGCTGAGTTGTAGGCTTTACTTCTGTTTTACATTTTTAGTATTTCTTGTCTTTGTCAAGGAATTGATCATTTTACTTTATGTTTATTATTGAGGTCATAGTGAGGGCTGTTGTTGTGGTAGACTGCATTGCATTAAGTGTTCTTAATATTTTGCCCCCTTCGTGTATGTTAGTGGGTGGACAAAATGATAGTTTCATTACACCAGATTTTATGGCAGAGCTGTTGGATTGCATTAGATTTCACATGTACTTAATAAAATGTATGGTGACTACAAGTGCACAATGTTTGAAGACAGCCTTTACTTACCTGTGTGTATTTTTTTTTCTTCTGTCTTTCTCTTTTTTCAAATCTAGGCAAATCTTCAGCAAACATAAATATTGTAGACAATTGTGTTCTTTCAGCTGTCAATAGTTTGCTTTTCTCCCTGGGTCTACCCGGGCTCTCCTCCCAGTTGGACATGCCCAGAAAACCTTCAAAAAAAATGCACCATCCTAATCAGATACCTGAATCGCCTCAGCTGGCTACTTTTGACATGAAGGAGCAGCGACTCTGCTTCTTCCTCCCTCACCTCACCCTCTCTCTAAGGCCTAGCCCAGCCACTCTATGAAGAAAACTCTTTCGCTTCTATCTGGGATCTATCTCACACTATATCTACCTTTCACATGTGAATAAGATCCAGAGATACCTAAACTCCTTTGCTTGGGACAGCAACAGGGACCTTGAACCCAGGTGGAGTGATCCACTGGTTTCTGGCAGAAAACTGTGGCCTCAGACTTGGAGTTGCTGACTTTCATTGGGCCTTCTCCATGCTCAGCTGCAAACTGAAGGCCCTTTGTTGAAGCCATCAGAAGTATAATATATTTATCCTTTTAATATATGGCATGTGCTTTCCTCCCAGTCTCCTACTAATAGTCAAGTTCTTCCAATCTCTGACCAGTAAAAAGCTCCCACATACCCCAAGAGAAGTTTGGGGTGTGGGGGGGGGCTATGGAGTCAAGTTCATTTACTGCTACTGGGTAGTGTCAGAGTCTGGCTTTATATCATATTTTAGAGATTTTTTCTGTCTGCATTCCTTCATCATGATATTGTATAATATTATGAATTCATTCTTGCTGTAACCAAGAATATATGATCCCTCCCCCAGGATGCCGTGTACGCAAGAGTTGCTACAGGCTGGACAGGTGGCCAGCTTACTGAGAGGCTCACACAGATGGATGGTTTCACATCACAGCCATATTCATATACCTTTGAGCTCTTTAGAGTCTCTAAACCATATGAGCTGCATGTCCTTGGATTGGAGCAGGGAACATGGAGAGACGTTTATAAAACTGGAAATAAGGTCAGTTATTAATCCCTGTGTAGTTTTAACAAGAAAGAGAGTTTTGAAGGTTCAGACATTTGATTTGTTCATTTATTTGCCAGGAACAGTGTTCATTGAAAGTAAAAAAAAAAAAGAAAAAAAAAACCCTGCAAATAAGGCAGTCTTTTCCCAATCCAGTTGCTAAAAATGCAACCAAAATTATGAATTACCAACAATCCATACTAAATACTTGACTACCTTTGCACGTCAGACCTTAGTAGCTAGCACAATTTGTGGTCAAAGCAGCATGTCCACCTTGAAGTATGCACACACACACACACACACACACACACACACACGTATATGCATATACACTTGTCTTAGACATGTATTACCTATTTCCCATTTGTTTTGACAGTATAGATTTGCACTAGAAAGTATTCAAACTCCTTCATTTCTAGCAGTGTAGATTTAATTTTACATGGTCATAATTTACATTTTTGCCTATCAGCCAACAAACAAATATGAAAGTAACTAAATGAAAACATTTAGTATTTTTTTTCTTTCTAAATTATAAATATGTATGTGAATGAATATATATATATATATATATGTGTGTGTGTGTGTGTATATAATTATTATTTTTTTAAATTTATTTTTAATTCTTTTTATTTTATTTTATTTTTTCAAAACACCTTGCCTTGATGTCAGCCTCAGTCTTGACTGTGAATATGATCCAGCTAGTGTGTTGGGATGATGACTTTTCAGCTGGATTATTAATGCAAGAGGCTAGAGTGAGAGATTTGATGCAGACCAAAGAAGTTTATTTCACCAACGGCAAACAGATATATAGATGTATGACTTGGCTGCCATGAAAAGCACACAATGGACACATTGTGGACCACAGGCAGCCTGACAGCAGTAGAACCTGATGGAAGCTGGCAGCCTTTTAAAACCTGCCACTGGTATTGACCTTGACCACCACCACTACCGCAGGGAAGGCAAGTCTGACCCTCACAGTACAACAAAAAGTACAGAACAATAACATGACATGTATATAGTACTACACATTAATACGGCAAAATAAATATTAATTATATAATAGTTACTTTACTGTTTATCACATAGAAATGATCAGTCTGACCATGAGCTACAACAACCCCCTGACTCATCAAGTTTTTAAATTGGTGTTTGGACAGGACAGCAGTTGAAGGTGAAGTGATACAAAGGCATTCCTCATTGTCATGAATATTGCACAAACTAACAAGTTTAAAACATTCATGGCTCAGAAAACAATTAAATAAATGGCAAACAAACAGTTAGAAAGGGATGCAACTCAGCTGTCAAGGGTAAAATACACATTCAAACCCAATATTCTCACACGTCATAAACAACAAACAAAACAAACAAGTCAAGCTAAATGTGTGTTTCCTACACAGGACAGTGTTTCAATCCGTCCAACCAGGAGGCAGCTGTCTGCAAAGAAATGTAAATACGAATATCCTAGCATATACTAATACAAATATCCTAATATATACTAATACGAATATACTAATATACTACATTATACTTTACTAATATACTACACTAAATAAATTATACATGTCTAAGGCAAGTGGGTATAGCCACTTATCTTCGACATGTATTGCTTGTTTCCATTTGTTTTGACAGTATAGATTTGCACTAGAAAGTATTCAAACTCCTTCATTTCTTGCAGTTCAGATTTAATTTTACATGGTCATAATTTACATTTTTGCCTATCAGCCCACAAACAAATCAAAAAGTAACTAAATGAAAACATTTAGTATTTTTTTTCTTTCTAAATTATAAATTCAAAACATTTGCAAATTGCAAAAGACCCTTTTCTGTAGCTCCAAAACATGAGCAGCATTCTGTTTGCTTTATCATCTCTGACATGTGTCCAAAATTTGAAAAAACTGAATGGACTGCAGTTTAGAACATGCTGAATACTTGTGTTTCCACAATTTAATTGTGTCAGAAAAATAACCAAGCCATGAAGTACAGGGAACATTCTGTAGATCTCACTGACAAAGCTGTGGCGAGAAATAGGTGAGAGGAAAGGCAATAATTGGGAAGTGGAGTATTGGAACCACCAGGACTTTAAATGGAATTAGCTGTTCAGCCAAACTGAGTAACCAGGTACCAGGGTCAATGGAGCATAGCTTTATAAGTCCTCTGTAGAGATGGAGAACTTCCCGACCATCTCAGCAGTTCTATAGCTTTTATAGTAGTGACTGATCAGAAGCCACCGTTGAGTAAAAGGCATGACAACCCATTTAGAGTTTACCAAATGGCATTTGAATACATTCTAAAAGGACTAGGGCACTAGAACCTAGTGAACACAAAAAACAGGAAATAACTATGGAATCTGAAATGGGACCAAAAAATAAAATAAAAAATGTATACAAGAGCTACAGGAACAAGCAGATATAACTTATAGTACTCAATTCATAAATCAGTACGAACCAGAACTTGATAACACCAAGCTAGTATTTCCGATTTGAGCCAGCAGGACAAGTGTAACAGGTGAGAGTTGTTGTCACTCTTTTGGTTGATAGAAGAAGACCAGTGCACATACTATGTCATTGTAGATGGGAGCTAATAAACCCGTTTGTTACTCAAACCCATGCTCTTTTTGTGTTTCTTGAAAACATAACACCAGCATGGCAAAATGCTACTCTGGCAGTGCGTGACAAATGTGCAAGTGTCGTTGATACAGTCACATACAGAACACTGAATGAGGGAAAGCAGTAGAGGGAATGCGGGCAGAGGTGGTGTGGCAGGAATGGTCTTGATGGCTGGTGTGGGAGGCAGGAGAGAATCCGTGGAGGGAAGGGTGCAGGTAGACCTGATTCAGACTGGCATGAGGCAGGAGGGCAGGCAGGGAGTGAGGGAGGCTGCAGCACAAAAGAAAGCAGGTCAAATGCTTAACGAGTAAAAATACTGGCCTAGGTTTCAGCGGTCCAGCATTGAGTGATGGTCTGAGGTCAGCATATTTTGTCAGGCAGGTGATGAGTTGCAGGTGAGCCACTCCCTGCTGCAGGTACTGCACTGGGACTTGAGAGATGGAACAAACTTTCCAAATCCAGATGTGCAGAGCTAGTCGAGACTTACCCTGGAAGACTTGAAGCTGTAAATCCTGTCACCAGAGCTTCCACAATTAAATATAAGTATCTAAATATTTGTGCTTTGAGATTTCACATGAAGTTTGAATACGTTTTTTTTTTTTCCAAAAAACCTATTTTCACTTAATCATTATGGATTGTTAAAAAAAAAAAAAAAGGCTGTTATTCATTCAATATTAAAAGTACAACATCAGCAATGAAGTGTGCAAAAAGTGAAGGGCTCTGGACATTTTCTGAAGTGACTGTGTATTATGTGCTTCAGCTGAGAAGACCATGAAGAGGACTTCCATTACAGGAGGATCACATTTTTCAAGAAAAACACAACTCAAACCAATTTATTGATATATAAGCATACCTATGATACCATATCTCCCCTCGGCTGATGCTGCTGCAGCCTGTGAGCTCATTCAGAGATCAGTGTCCCAGCTGCAAACATCCCACCCTCAGTCTCTGATCATTATCTCAGGAGACTTCAATCATACATCGCTCTCTACCGCTCTCCCCACATTCAGCCAGCATGTGGACTGCCCAACTTGAGACAATAAAACCTTCGACTAACTGCAAGCAAACCCAAGGATGCATACAGCTCCTCCCCCGCTGGGCCACTCTGATCACAACCTGGTCACACTGCATTCCATTTGCATACCTACAGTGAAGAAATAACCCCCCACCTTTAGGTATGTGAAGAAGTGGTCTGAGGAGGCCACTGAGGTGCTGCAGGACTGCTTCGAGACCACAGACTGGAATGTACTGTGTGGCTCACACGGTGAGGATACACCATGACTCACTGCATCACAGACTACATAAATTTCTGTGTAGAGAACACTATACCCACCAGGAAAGTACGGTGTTTCTCTAACAATAAACCCTGGGTGACCCCTGAACTGAAGGCCCTTCTGAAGGAGAAGAGGAGGGTTTTTGGATCTGGGGACAAAGAGGAGCCAACAAGGGTGCAGAAGGAGCTGAAGAGGAAGATCAGGAAAGGAAAGGCTAGCTATAAGACCAAGATGGAAAACTACTTGTAACAGAATAATGCAAGGCAGGTCTGGAGAGGCCTCAAAACCATCTCTGGTCACAGCAGAGGCCATGAGAGGGGACTTGAAGCAGGAGTCCGGAAGTGGGCCAACAAACTGAATCTGTTCAACAGATTTGATCCTGTTCCCACTCCTCCCCCAACTCATCAAAGCACTGATCAGCCAGCTCTCCTTCCACATCGCCTCAGCTCGCTGCCTTCTCTGCCATCCCCATCACCCCACCTCATCACCCACTCCTGTACCTCTCCATAACAGCTGACCAGGTGAGAAGTGAGCTGAGGAAGATGAAGGCAAGAAAGGCCCCAGGTCCCGACAGTATCAGCTCCACATTCCTGAAGGACTGTGCAGTCCAACTCTGTCATGTGCTCCTGCACATCTACACCTGAGCCTGAGTCTGGAGAGGGTCCCATCGCTTTGGAAGACTTCCTGCGTGATTCCTGTCCTGAAGACAATGCACCCCAGGGAGCCCAACCACTTCATACCTGTGGCCCTCACTTCTCATCTGATGAAGACCATGGAGAGGATCATCCTCACGAAATTCCGCCCCCTGGTGAGCTCACATCTGGATCCACTGCAGTTCGTATATCGACCAGGCATTAGAGTGGATGACGCAGTGGTCTACCTGCTGCACAGATCCCTGACTCACCTGTAGAACACCGGCAGCGCTGTGAGAGTCATGTCCTTTGACTTCTCCAGTGCTTTCAACATGGTTCAGCCATCACTGCTCAGGGAGAAGCTTAAAAGGACAGGAGTAGATTGTCACCTGGCTGCATGGATTATTGACTACCTCACTGACAGACCACAGTTTGTGAGGCTTCAGGACTGTGTGTCAGATGTGGTAGTCTGCAGCACGGGGGCTCCACAGGGGACAGTGCTCTCCCCTTTTCTCGTCACCCTGTACACTTTGGACTACTGTTACAACTCTGGGAGCTGTCACCTCCAGAAGTTCTGGACACAGCCATTGTCGGGTGTGTATCTGAGGGGGACGATCAGAAGTACAGGACCATCATCACTGACTTTGTCAACTGGTGTGAGCAGAACCATCTCCACCTCAGCGTCAGTAAGACGAAGGAGATGGTCACTGACTTCCGTAGGAGGAAGACACCCCAGACTGCACAGGTGAACATCCAGGGTCTGGAAATCGAGATGGTGGAGACCTATAGATACCTGGGTGTTCACCTCAACAATAAACTGGACCGGTCCAACAACACAGATGTTCTGCACAAGAAGGGCCAAAGTAGTCTCCACCTGCTGAGGAGACTGAGGTCCTTTGGAGTGTGCAGGACTCTGCTCAGGACATTCTATGACACTGTGGTGGCATCTGCTCTTTCCTTTAGTGGTCTGCTGGGAAGGAGGAAGTACAGACAGGGACAGAAAGAGATTGAACAGACTGGTCAGGAGAGCCGGTTCTGTCCTGGACTGCTCCTTGGAGTCTATAGAGGAGGTGGGTGAGAGTAGGATGTTAGCAAAGCTCACATCCATCATGAAGAACCCCTCTCACCCGCTGCATGAGACTGTGAGGGCTTTAAGTAGCCTTTTCAGCAGCAGACTGAGACATCCACCCTGCAAGAAGGAGCGCTACCACAGGTCATTCCTCCCAACTGCAATAAGACTGTACAGCATCAGCATCTGATGTTAACCAAACGGACAAAATTAATACTTCTTTATAATTCATTTTTGCACAGCAAATTTGCACAATCTGTTTTTTTTCAGTATAAATATTGTATATATTCTTTTGATTCAATAGTATATTTTTGTCATCTTGTGTATATACTTATTTTATTACTTAATTACTGTTATTTCCTTGTACTTTCTTTTCTATATTTTTTGGATGCTGCTGTGGCGTGTAAATGTCCCCCAATGGGGGATCAATAAAAATAATTCTACTGTATTCTATTTTTATAGGTAGACAGGATTGCCAAGGGATATATTTGAACAATGAATGGGCCTTTTGAAAATCCTATTTAGCCTTCATCTAAAAATATAATTTCAGTCACAATCAGTGTTAATTTGTGTTAATTGTTTAAAGTTGATTAAGTCTGCAGTGACGTCATCTGGTGAATGCTATGATAATCCTATGTCCATCGACATCCCGTTCTCTCAATAAAGGCTAACCAAATACTCAACCGAGCAAGTCAAACTCTCTATCATCCCATGCACAGTCACACATACACATACATGTGCACACAGACACATCTCTGGTATTGTGTTTATGTCAACCAGGATTTCTGCCATTTAACCTCTTAAATATCACTGCCAGTGAAAATTTAATTTCCACTCATCTGCTCCCTGTCACAAAAGGCACCTCAAAAGCAAAGTCCCCTTGGTAATGTGAAGGGCTTTCTTTATTTCCTGCCATGAAGTACACACTCGCACACAGTATACATAAAAGATTAATCAGCCACATGCATTGTTTACATGAAGGATCCAAATCAGGGAAAATAATTGAGAGAGGCAAAGCCAGAAATCTGAGAAAGATAGAAATTGATGTGGGGGTGGTGGCGGCAGAGCAATATGAAGAGATAAAAAAGCACACAAAGGTAAGGAGAGACAGAGAGACCAAGATAACATTGTTCAAGGTTCAGTTCAGAGACAGAGCAGGCAGCCAGTGGCGGTCCCAGGGCAATAAGGCATCATCCTGTGTGAGCATGTCAAAGGAAAACACATTGATTCTGTTGTCTACTGTGTTTAATCCTTATACAGGGCACTGGCACGCACACAGCAGTGTTTCATAAACAGGATTATTTTTCCTTTGTGAGAGCAGAAAGGCAGAACAATTAGACACTAAAACACTGAAAGCAATCAGAAAAAGCAGTGATGCTGCTCTGCTGTACACTTTTGCTGATCTGTGTTTGAACTGAATAGAAACTGAATGAAATGTAATAAAGTATCTGATTAACCCTCCTTCTTTTTCGTCCAGTTATGCACTTCAAACTATTTGTTTTCAAAATTTGCTGCCGTCAACGTTATTTTTCTTATGTTTTTATAAGAAATGATATATAATGATAAAAGTACACATTTAAGGAATCAAATAAGGATGACCTCACTTTGTCTTTTATTCGTTCTTTTTTTTGAGAATCAGTGAATCAATCAACTAATAAACATCCCATTTACTAATGTTAGAACATAAAACAAATGAGATAGGAATTATAATTGTTCTTATTCTAATTAATGTGAACAAACTAACGAAAAGAACAAAATCAGTAATGTTTAAAAGTAACACATACCACCCATTGTCTTTGATGTACGACTTTACTTCAACAAAGTCCATGTAGCTTAATGATTTCACCTGCATGGATATGTCCCGCTTGCTTTTTCAAAAAAATAGTATTTTCAACTCACCTCAAAATAAAAATACCTTTTGAGCACCTGGGACAGGACAACAAACTATAAACACAACACTGAATATTGTCAAACCCCTTTTAAATCAAGTAAATGCACTCAGAAATATGTTGATGCAGAGATCATGAACTGGTCTCATTTGTGCAATTATACGCATTATTTTGCCGTGTTGTCTATGTAAGAATATTCTATTGCTTTTTTGTTTGTTTGTTTGTTTGTTTTGCAGAACAACAGTTTTATTGCCAGTGTTTACCATCACACTTAAAACAAAATGGTATTGGCCCTAGTCTTATTTCCTATGCCAAAGCAGTGTGAGATTGGTCCTATGGTGTGAAGTAAACACACTTTTAAGGCTTTTAGTGAGCATTACATTGCAAATTCAAAAACTGCATGATCCTAAAAAGTAACACTTTTCTCTTACCTTTCCCTTATTTAAATACAGTATATGCTTTCTCTAGAATGTATGTATATCATGAATTTAACATTTCTTTATGAAGCATTACCTAAACATTTCTAAAATTCTGCATGGTAATTTTGCTAACTAAGATTTTATCAAGTAAAAAGCACTTCTCCTCTCCGCCGCTGGCCTTCAGTCAGACACAAGCACAGCAGACAGGACACGCTGAGCTCATGTTGAGTCTGACAGTGACTATTGATTTTAGGGAGCAGCCAGTGAAAGAAGCCTGGTCAGGTATATCGATCTGTCTCTGAGCCTTTGTCAGAGCTGATCATCTGGTTTAATGATAAAGCTCTGAATTGAAATGCTTCCTGACCTTGAGCAGTCACAAGTAACAGCACAAACAAACACTGAGACAATAGTTCTTCAGAGGGTATATGTCAGATCTTTAACACACAGTGTGAGGATTCTTTCCACAACATTGGCCTTTATTTACAACAAATTATCTTGCTATCTAGACTAAGCAGAGGAGACAAGCAGTCACACCAGGTAATGATAATGTTTAGTGTTTCAAATATGGCGTTTATGTTACTCCATAGAACAGAGTGTTGTCACTTTGCTTGGTTATGTTACATTCATTTTTCTGTTCAGATGTGGTGCCTGTTGCTGACAGATATTTAACACTAGGGGGAAGCACAGCTCTGAGACAATGACAGTTTGATGATTGTAAACCACACTACTGTACTCACCTTGACTGACACCGGCTGTTATATTTACCTGACTGTTTCAGGGTCAAAACTACATTCCTCTGTGTCTTCATTTATCATAACCCAATGATTTCATGCTGCCTGGTCAGACTACTGTATGTGCAGACTGCTTCTGGTCAGCTTCTGTCACTTGCTGAACATCTGTTTTTGGTCTTCTTCAATCATTTGACTCCTTTACCTTTAAATCACATGAAAATACGGCATTGAATGCAACATGACACCTTCCTTAGGTACATAAGGTATCCTGTATCTCAGCATATGTGCATCGTATTATTTGCTATGTTGGTAACATAGAAGGTGAGATATCCCAAACTGTACACAGTCAGTAGGACACAATGCACCTCCAAGTTGCACTTGAAGAACAACCTTTCAGCAGACAGTCTTGTTGGGTGTGGCCAATTCTAATTATTATTATTGTTCTTATTGGTATTAGTAGTCCGTTGCCT
>NW_007578434.1:20033-46445 GCF_000690725.1 Stegastes partitus | reverse complement strand
ACACACACAGTTCTACCATGTTTGTTTGCCATTTGTAAAGGTTTATAAACATTGATACGCACCCCTTCACACAACTGGTATTGTGTGATATGAGCCTCAAGGATTTAAGGATTGGGGTTTTTGGTGGTTTGTTTTGGGCTGGTTATATGGTATGGTACATGGATGGTGTCATAAATAGATGTGCAGTTGCATGACTCATTCTGCAAGGACAATGCATGACTGGAATTGTAGACTAAAATAAAAAATAAAAAAATTACCAACATGCAGCGACAGTCTGATATTGATAAACATCCTAACACAGTTTCTACTTTTTGGCTTCGGCCATTGTTGTTATGACCATATGTCAGTCCCACACTAAACCATTTAGGCCTCTATAGGTCTCTGATATCTTGATGTAATCATCACTATAAACTCTTAAAAGTGGAAAACTAATTTTTACTTTAAGACTAAGACAAAAAACAGAATAACAGCTGTGATGAGATTGAAAATTTGATGTGCCTGCCCTCTTCGTTCAGTTAAGTATTGCTGATTAATATCCTGGACAAATACGCTCTAAATTGGAGACATTTCTATATTGTGACTATGTTTCTCAGTCTAGAAGTAAAAATTACTTTAATTAGTTCTCCAGCAAGGTCTGAGCAACAGCAGAATAAAGATAATGAAAATAAGACAGAGGTGATTGTAATTGAAAACATGGCAACTTCTATGCTTATCTGAAAATAATACACACCACCTGGCCTATAACATTGCAGTATTTACCATGGGTGATTTTTTATTTTTATTTTCTATAAACATATTTGTTTTTTTTGTCTTTGTGAGGACTTTGATTAACATAATTCATTACGTAGCCCTTTACCCTGATCTAAACCAAACACTAACCTGACCCTAAAACTACATCTGATTTCTCGAAGAACTCTTTGACAGACTGTCCCAAAAATGAGAACATGCTAAAATGTTCTCACTTTCCAAAAATGTCCACATTCCCAAGGTCTGAAACCCAAATTAGTCCTCACAAAGATGGGCACACACACACACACACACACACACACACACACACACACATCTCTCAACAGATGTTCAGTATGGTATAGCAGTTCATGAAAAGATTAGGAGAAGTGTTGAGCACCTGCAGTATTGAAAGCAAACTGATGACCGTGACAGGATACTGTCCCCAGGCCATATGCAACACACTGCATCCTCACACACACACACACACACACACACACACACAGGCCTCAGTAAAAGGTTCCGGTGTTGAAATGAAGGAGTGTGTCGGATTATTGCGACAGGCAGTGAATGAAGATGTTGGGCTGCTCAGCCATGGTACAGCTTCTGCTGCTGACAGACAAACACACACACACACACACACACACACACACACACACCAGACACACTCAGCAGATTGCAGAATTCTGACTGGAACGCCTTGGACAGTGTATGTAGAACGTACAGGCAGAATGTGAAGAATCTGTGGTATGTACAGCAACTGCATTTATCTTTAAATAGTTTATAGAGTGGAAAATTCATCTTTGAGCTTTGACACTGATGGTGAACTTGTATGACTTGGTCTGGCCAAGAGTTTTCATTCTCACTGACGGTTAGCAGGTCCAGAGCTCCCTATTAGCAGAGCTTTTTGCACATTTTATTTATGCTCTTTGCAATTCTGTTCACTTACATTCTTGACCTCATTTCAATTCCCTATGATTGTTTGTATTTTCTGATAGTTAAATCCTTCTACATTGGCTACTGATGTTGTTGTGTTCCTCACAGATACTCCCTTTCTATATTGGATATGATTACCTAGTGACTCCTAAGTGATGCCTGGTTAACTTTAGCTCTAAATCACCAGCTCGGTTGCATCTCCTCATTCAGACTACAAAATGTCATGTTTATGTGCTGCAGTTTTTAGACGAATCTCGCAGTGGCTCAGGCTGTCAACATCTTGGCAGAACCTGACTCCTTCTAACTCTCAGCTAATCCAAGAATTAGGAAAGAGGTAGAACATGAGTGGAACTGAGACGCTCCATACAAACATTCCTGGGCCATGGACTGATGACACCCACCTGCCACTGCAAGTAGGCAAAAATATTAGTAGCCAGCCTCAAGTGAAAATTTGAGGAAATGTGGTTTTTGGCACCTCCATATTGACTTCACTTTTCAGCACCAGAGCTTGCACTTGTTAGGGTCCGAGCACCCAAAGAGGGTGCAAAGACTCTATTGGAACTGGACCCTATTGGAACTGCTCAGGTTTTTATTATTATTCATGACAATGAAACGCGCTTTTGAGGTACACAACGTACTCACACACTCACCAAACTCGTCACACACATCAGACCCGGCGAAAAATGTTATAATTAGGGGGAAATACTCACCTCAATAGCAACATGGCTCAACAGCGCCCCCTACAAAATTACAAAAAATGGGCCCCCGAACACACTTTCACGTACAGCCACGAAATTTGGCACACACATGTAACAACTCGAGACGCACAAAAAAGCCTTAAGAACACATACCCAAAACGCAACAGGAAGTCGGCCATTTTGAAAAAATGGCGGCTCGCTGATGAAAATTGGCCATAAATGGCCGATTTTCAAAATTTACCTCCTCTACGGGGCAAGTCGTACACACCTGAAATTTGGCCAGCACAAACTACACGACGTGATGATTAAAAGTTATCAAAACGCTCCGCAGATGAGGCCCAGTTTGGAAATGGCGGCCCGTCCAATTTTGATCAATGGCCATTTTCGCTGAAAAAAAAATCGGCCATTTAAAATCTATCTCCTCCTAGGGGGTAAGTTGTAGACACTTGAAATTCGGCCAGCACAAAGTACACAATGTGGTGATTAAAAGCTATCAAAACGCTCCGCAAAAGTGTGACGGTTTGGAAATGGCGGCCCGAGCAATTTGCATCAATGGCCATTTTGGCCATTTTGGCCAATTTGGCCAATTTTGCGGTGTTTTCGGCATTCGACGGAGTGCTGTCAGAAGGCCGTTTCATCTACACCTACAACATTCGGTGGGTATGTGTAGCAGGTCAGGACGCACAAAAAAGTCAATTGGCGCCAAGCCCTAAACTAAACAGGAAGTCCGCCATTTTGAAAAAAAAAATAGTCAGAATTTTGCGATTTTAGCTCATTTTTGGCCCATTTTAGCCATTTTCAAAATCTGTCTCCTCCTTGGGGGCACATTGTACACACCTGACATTTGGCCAGCACAAACTACATGACGTGGTGATTAAAAGTTATTAAAACGCTTCGCAAAAGTCTAGCAGTTTGGAAATGGTGGCATCAATGGCCATTTTGTCCATTTTTTTGGTGTTTTCGGCATTCAACAGGGTGCCGTCAGAAGGCCGTTTCATCTGCACCTACAAGATTCGGTGGGCATGTGTAGTAGGTCGGGACACACACCGACTGTCTCAGTCGCACTCCAGCGAGAAGCGAGGACCTGACCAATGCCGCTTGCGGCTTTAATTAGGGTCCGAGGACCAAGGTCCATTTGCTATAATCACCCGATAGCATTAGTAACTAATGTATAATTAGGGTGTACCTTTCAGCTTTTATAATTCACTATGTGGGGGTGTTTGAATATTAAACAATTACAAGTTCATTGAAAAATAAACTCAAACATCAAATCTCTGTCTCTTTATGTTTATGTTGTCTCTCTATGTTTAGACTGGGAAGGTGCTCTGCTTCTGTTGGGTAATGTCATGGAACACATCAAACAGTCAGGCATGAGTGAACACAAAACATATTGTTTTGTTAGAATGTTGTGTGGCATCCCAGATACTGCACAAGGTTGTCCTATAATGAGTTAATAAAACCAGCAAACTAAACTGTCATGCCCAACAGCTCGTGTGTGTGAGTTGAGCTAATATCTGACTGATGTTATCTTTTCTGATCTGGACACTAGAAGTATGGTACGAAAAGTTACACCCTGAACAACAAAGCAAGTGATGCTTCATATTTTGTGGCAATTCTTTATATTTTACATTTAACTATTTTCTTTCCAAAACATAACAAGAAATGTGTATGAAGGCCTTTCAGCTTTACCAGATGTAAATGTGATGGAAACAACATTTAAACACCAAATCGAATTTACCAGCATGTAAACATGAAGCAGTACAGCTTTTCATTGGAACCAGGAACATTCATGAGAAACGCATGCTGATTAGAGATTTGAAGCATGTTGCATTCAGTGCTATAATCCATTATATTCTATTCCAGTCAGGAGAAGCAAAACCAGCTTAATATCACTAGGGCAGATTTGAAATGTCATGTTGTAGAGTTTGACAACAGGAACAGTGCCAAGTCATCTAGTGTGTAATCCTATATACCAACATAGAGGAGGCAGGCTGAGGGTACAGTTAATTGGCACTTTGTGTTAAACAAACACTTGCCGCATCACCAAGGACACATTGTAAACAGAAAAATGTGTGCTTGTTAAACACCAACAGCTCTATACATACAGTAAATTGCAAATAGGGAGGGTGCCACATTTGCTGTGATAAGACCAAGGCGGAGTAGTTTTCCACAGCATTCAAGCACTTGGTACACTATAGTAAACTGTTTACAGGGCAGTGAGTAGTGTGGTAGAAGATGTAATAGTTGAACAGCTTTTAAGAAACCACCAACCACATCTACAGCACTGCACCTCAGGTAAACACACCTACTATCAGCTTTCCTGATTCCATGATGAATGACATAGTGGCCCCATAAATACTTTAGGCAGATGTGTAAACTGAGAGAAAAGAAGATTAATTAACACTGAACAAGGATGAGTAAGCTTTTAGACAATCCACCTAGTAATACTGAATATGTTTTATAGCAGTAGCCTTCTCTCAGTACTGCTATATTTACATCCATCCATCCATCCATTATCTAAACACCGCTTAATCCTCACTAGGGTTGTGGGGGGGCTGGAGCCTATCCCAGCTGACTTAGGGCGAAGGCAGGGGACACCCTGGACAGGTTGCCAGTCCATCACAGGGCCACACTTAGAGACAGACAACCAAGCACACTCACATTCACACCTACAGACAATTTAGAATCACCAATTAACCTCAACATGTTTTTGGACTGTGTGGGAGGAAGCCGGAGAACCCGGAGAGAACCCACGCTGCACAGGGAGAACATGCAAACTCCATGCAGAAAGATGCTATATTTACAGATTTCTATAAAATATATTTTTAATAGACATAATAGATATGTTCTATGATATGATGACAGTTTTTAGTATTGTGGCTACTGCGTACAGTTAATATGTAGCATGTAATCGGGCACATCACAAGATAGTATGTGAGAGTCCTGTGTATGTAATAACAGAGAGAGAAGGTGGGGGGCCAGGACATGGCAGCGTAGCATCCTACAGGGAACAGGGTCAGTAAAGTACCCACAACACCTCAACCTGCAGTCTTTCCTTTACAGTAAAATTTTAACCATGTTTCACCAGAGCAAGATTTACTAAAACCAGAAAATAAAGGAGACTGTTTGCCAGTGAATCAAATGCTCCCTCAAAAGACTTTAACACTTAATAGTAGGCGGACACCCTTAAGTATGTGTAGTAAAAAGCTGGCTCTGAATCAAGAATGACAGGCAATCTTCTTTAACGCTGTGAATCCTAAATTACAGCCTTGCTACTAAACGTCAAGGTTAATTCCCTCACCCAGTGTAATGAAATGATTCCACATGACACCATCAATTGGTGTCTTTGGCGGCCTGCCCACCAGAGGAGCTCCCTGTCACACAGGCTTTTAAACAGACACGAAATCGAGGTGAAATTGGCAAAATGACATACACCAGGAAGATGACGTTTTTGTTGTAAAAAAAAAAAAATCTGAAGCTCTTTTGTTACCAATAGTATTTTGGTACTGGCTAAAAAAGAAAAAAAGAAAAAAGAAACATGAAATGAAAAGCTCGTATTTATCTTAGAAAAATGTGTTGTTATCAGAACAATGTAAAGGTGCACATCGCATGCACAACAGAATTGTAACATTTTGCGGCAGAGACACAATAATTCTGGTGGCAAGCCAGCTGTCAAGAGGCAACCAGTTTGCCATTTCCCAGCTCCTCCTCCTTCCATATTCCACCAGATCAAGTACCCTCCTTACCCCACCCAAACCTCACCATCCTCCAGACACAAGCTAAATACCCTCCCTTCCCCTGACACCGCCTCTCCACCATCAATCCCACCCCTTCCACCCATCATCCCGAGTCTTTTGTGTTCAAAGCCATCAGACAGATAATGTCACAGGAAGCCAGCCTCAGTGAGGAGTTCACATGTTCACTCGTGTCCCGGCAATGACATGAAACATCTTATTCTGGTTTTATGAAACCTCGATAAGAAATCTAATGGATTTGAAAAGAAACAATGATAGTGTAAAGAACATCTTTGCAAAGAATCAAAACTCACCTGCACACAGATGATCTGAAATCATGATGTGCTTGCATCATATACAGAGAGGGATGATAATAATAGGCTGTTTAAGTCATTCATCCATCCATTCATTATTTATACACCAGTTAATCGTTACTAGGGTCGTGGGGGGGCTGGAGCCTATCCCAGCCGACTCAGGGCGAAGGCAGGGGACACCCTGGACAGGTCACCAGTCTATTGCTACACTTAGAGACAGACAACCAAGCACACTCACATTCACACCTACAGACAATTTAGAATCACCAATTTACCTCAGAAAGTTTTTGGACTGTGGGAGGAAGCCGGAGAACCCGGAGAGAACCCACGCTGCACAGGGAGAACATGCAAACTCCTCACAGGCATCCTATCTGGGACCTAACCAGGGATCTTCTCGCTGCAGGGCGATGGTGCTAACCACTGATCCACCGTGCAGCACCTTAAATCATTCAGTTTATTTTAAAATGTATAAACTAAGGCTACTACAAACCAAAATTTAAATTAATAAGCCATTTAAATAGCTGAAATGTTATAGAAGAAAACATTAAATAAATGGGTTGTTTTATTTTGTTTTGTAACAAAAAAATTGTAGCTGGGTTGTGCCATACCACTAAATCCAGTGAGGTGAAACTGACACTAGTCCCTCTATCCAGCACTCAACAAGAATACAAATACTGTTCTGCTGTGTTACAACATAATTAGAAAGTCTACTTGCAATTTCTCTTGTACTTGTGTTACATCATGCAGCTTCCAATTCAGAATGTTCTGCAAAGGGAGCAAGGAATGTAGCTCCTTTACCTAAATGTCGAACAAAATCTCATGACTGTCTGACTGACTGTTGCGACCACTCTCCCAGTGCCTGCAACAGTCAGTCTTCTGTCTTGCTTGTAGCTAACAGAAAAGATATGCTTCAGGTCTGATCATCATAGCTGTTAAATGCCAGGAGGCCATCTAAAGCTTTGGTTAAATGCTCATGTGGGCACACACAAAGACAGCTGCGGACACTGCAGACCTATAGTTGTTGTTACTGTGCTACTTTTCTAGTTTGCTAGAATTTGCTTGGAGGAGTGGGTTCCCTACATACATACTAGGTCAGCATCTTGGTATGCAAGAATGCACACTTCTAGCCTTGCAGTGTAGTGGTCCATGTGGGCAGATAACAAAATTTACATCATGCGGACCCAAATCAGGTATTCATGGATGTGCAAAGTACAACGCTACTGTAACATGGCATAACATGCTCTAACTCAAAATGTAAGTAGATTTTAATTGTCTGTCTTCATGTTCTTTTTATCTTTAAATTCATTTTTAAGTTTAGAAAACTACACTAACTCATAGGTTTACTCTCTTGGCTCCCCCTGGTGGTGATGACAGAATGAAGACACATTAGTGTCAGTTTCTAGTTATCTTGTGAGCACAGTGCTAGATTTGTAATTGATGCTTCGTAATATCACTGACAAAATAGAAACAAATCAACAATCCTTAAACATTGGCCACCAGACAAATTGAGTGTCCTCTCTGCAATAACAAATCAAACAAAAGAGTAGAAACAATTATCTTGTCACCCTGGCACCTGATTATACACCACTGAAGAGGTCGATAACCCATTCAGCAAGGCAGAGTTCATCAGAGCCCGCCTTTGGCTTGATTGAGGAGCTTTGAATTAGCTGTCACAGCAGATCACTGATACATAAGACACACTCTGCTGTCAAGGTCACACTTCTATCGGGGTTGTTCATGAGATACTAACATTATTTCTGATTCAAAAACAGCTTAACAAGTCAAATATTTATGTTTTTTTTATTTGTTTTTTTTTAGTTTGGTTTGCTAATACATGACCAACAGTAAACTCATATAGTGGGTACTGGTTTACTGCTTGCTGCTTACACATTCAGTATCAGTATATTTGCAACTTTCTAGACATGTTAATTAACAATATCTACTTGTTATGTTGATAGAAAATATATTCCGGTTGCAAATTTGCTTCTTTCAAATTGTACTGTATTATTTTTGTAAAATAGGAATTTCTCTGAGGCTTGTGTTAAAGGAAAGGTCACTGCATCAACACTATCAATAGTATTCATCCCCTGGGAAGAATCACTGATCTGTTAAGGCTTTAATATTCTCCAAAAAGGGCAATGGACACACACAGGGTGAGTATATATTACACTGTGACTCTTCACAGCTCAGACATGTCCCCACACAGGCGCAGTCAGGTCATAAACTTTGAGTCTGGATGTGAAACCTTGTGTAGATGTACGACCATGAGCAGATACAATTTGATTAAGTTTCAAGTTGACTCAGATGTTCAGATCAAAACTAGTGTTCACAGAAAATTTAAAGGTAGCTGTGCTCAGTACATAATAGATGAATAGACTAGCGCTGGACTGTGATTGCCCTTTCAAGGCTGTGTGAAGCGAAATGTAATTATTAATGCTCATAGCAATTTCAAGCAGTGACTTGAAATGCATTATTAAAACTAATAGATAATAAATTAACAGCGACCAAATCAATAACTTGTATTACATTTCAGTCTGTGTATATGACTACATTGCAACAGCCAATATGATTTGAAGGAAATGCCATTGCAACCAAGTTATACTGTTGCATTAAAAACTTAAAAGCATACTTAACACAGTGAAAGAATACGGTGTTAGTATTCATACCAGTAACTACTGTGAACAGCATGTAATTGTTTCTATCATTATTATATCCATGTGTATTGACTACAGGATTATTAAACTTTTTATGCCTCTATTTAATCACTGACGACTCTTATTGTAATAATTTTAGGGAAAGATTGCGGTCTGCTTTTACATCAAAAGTTCACAGTGACCTGAAACACAACTTTTTTTGTTGGTTGATTTTATTGGTTTATTGAAGTAAAACCATTACTGTTCTTGGTAACGGGTTGAGGGCGCAGTATGCCCACCACCCACCCCAACCTTCTTCCAGCAGTTCATATGCAGTTTGTGTGTTTTTAAATTTGTTCATTTAGAATGTAATCCGGCCAGTAAATATCCCATCCCATCCATTATCTATACACCGCTTAATCCTCACTAGGGTCGCAGGGGGGTTGGAGTCTATCCCAGCTGACTTAGGGCGAAGGCAGGGACAGGTCACCAGTCCATCACAGGGCTACACTTAGAGACAGACAACCAAGCACACTCACATTCACACCTACGGACAATTTAGAATCACCAATTAACCTCAACATGTTTTTGGACCGTGTGGGAGGAAGCTGGAGAACCCAGAGAGAACCCACGCTGCATGGGGAGAACATGCAAACTCCACGCAGAAAGATTCCGGTGCCCCCACTGGGACGCGAACCGGCGCCAGTAAATATGTTGCCCCCAAATGTAGTGATAAACTCTGTGCATATGATAATGATCCACAGACACTGCTGGTCTGTCTATCAGTGGTGAACTTTAAGACTGACACCGCTACAAGTTGTTAATGCACGTTTTCCAGAAGTTGTGCAGCTTCAGTACAACAGCTTCTGTGATGCAGCTTCAGCACGCTGAGAGCGACAGAACAGCTGGTCATCCAAAGCAATGCACTGAGTAGGAGATTTTGTCATATACAGTGGTTGACATTTTCTTTTGCTCCTCTAGTGTTTGCTGCAAAGTGAGTTGAAGCTGTCTCCTATCTCTAGTAATGTTCTTGAACATTGTGTTCAGATTCAAACTGCTTGCAATAAAGAAGTTGTTTGTAACGCTCTCTCCTGAGAAGTTTGCAGTCTGTTTTACCTTTTGAAGCACTGATACCTGATACCAGTAGGTGCATCTCTGATTACCAGAACACTTATTTTCTTTGTACCTTCCTAAAGCGTTACATATTACTGATATGTCAGTATTTTGGTTAATAACAACAATTACTGTGACTTGAACATAAACATATGTTTGTACACTCACTGAAGTAACTAATGTGTCCATTTTCATGGGGGGACAATTAACAGTATTGTTACACTAATAACTGCAAAGGCTGTATTAATTATGAACATTAATGTTTACAGGTGGAATGACATACTTACAGTGATAAAAATATCTCTTTAGTCAGTCCAGACCTAACCAGTGTTGGACTCATCTGGCTCCACTGACTTTGTGTCTGCAGAAGTCATCTCTGTAATTCATTTCAGAATATACATGTCTGTATCTACCCTGTAGTATTTATATTTAGCACAGAATGTAACATAGCTGGATGGCAGACTTAAAATGCCTGAACATGTTGTCAGTTTAAACTTTGTTATTGCAAATACACTCCCTGCAGAACACCATAAAGCCAGTCCAGTCCAGAGCTCCTGCCTTTCATCATCACGCTTGTCTGCCTTCCTCTCTTCACTGATAGATGTATGCTAAATATGCTGACAAGAAGCACTATCTCTAAATTCATCATGGTATTTAGGTGGTAGAGCGATTGTCCTCTAATCGTATTGTTGGTGGTTCGATTCCCCTGCCCTCCACAGTTGGAGTGTCCTTGGGCAAGACACTGAACTCGAAGTTGCCAATGGCAGGCTGGCGCCTTGCATGGCAGCTCTGTCCCCACTGGTGTATGCGTGTGTGTGTGAATGGGTGAATGAGAAAACATTGTAAAGCGCTTTGAGTGCTGCTAAGGTAGAAATGCACTATGTAAGTGCAGTCCATTTACTAATTATATCACAGTTAGCCACATTGTTTGTCAAGGAAGTACTTGTTAGAAAAAAATCTATTCTGGAAAAAATTTTATGGCAGTGGAAGAAGAAAGTAAAATCCTTCACATTTGGGTTTGTCAGCCTCCATATATCTAGTAGTCCTGCATCTCTGTTCAACATATGTAAGGCCTCTCTCTTCTTAGACATGAGAGAGGGTCTGAATGAACTCCTATTCAATACTGGATCCATAACTTCATTAAAGTCCCCAGCTAGAACTATTTCAACCTCAGTGTCTCCTAGTATTTTACTTACCTCGTGGAAAAAAATGGGGTCTCCCTTATTAGGTGCATATATATGTTGCATAAATACAAGAGGCACTGCCTCAACACAAACAATCCTTCCCTCTTTAGCTTGTTTTAACAAAATAAAACTTATGTTCTTGTGAACCAAAATCACGACACCATTACATTTGCTTGAGAATAAGCCATGGAATATATGTCCCATCCATCCCACTTTAAATTTCTCTGCCTCCAAACCTTGCATGTGGGTTTCCTATATTCCTATATTCAAAAATAAGAAAAGTCTTCAAAGGCCACGTCAAAGTCTGCATGTGTTAAGCAGAAACCCTGACTTGGCCTTGACAAAGCTGAGTATTTTTCCTCACACCTAACACACTGTGAGAAACTAGTTAGCTTTTTGTTTCCAAATATCATTTAAAGATACCCTTTGGAGTTCTTGAATACAAACAAAAATGTTAAAACTCAGTGTGACTCAAAGTCATCGTGTACATCTTCTCTGGGGGCCAACAAATATACTTAAAGCACCCCCTTCTTTGTAAATGTGTAGGTCATGCAATAAATCTTTATCATACTGCAGAAATATCCTGACTGCTTTCATCCAGCTTTGACTCGTCTTGTTTTTTGGCTATACCAAGCTTGTTACAGATCAAGGCAGAGGCTCAAGTGCAGGACAACAAAAACACAGCAGAAAGAACTTAGTTCAAGGACAAACCAGGACTTAGTATAACCAAGCTAAGAAAGCTGAGAATAGGACGAAGATAACTACATGCACACGGCGCGGCAACACAATATAATATACAGAATGGCGAAACTACACAGAGCAAACTAGCAATCACTCGACAGTAAGCACAAGCACAATAAGCTACCGTGTACCCAAGAGAAAGAGAAACTAACTCGGCTGCAAACCAGGCGGAGGAGAATGGGAGAGGGAATGCAGACAGAGGAGGCATGAGGCATGGCAGGAATGGTGTCCCAGCAGGCATGGGGGAAATCCAGAGTGAACCAGGTTGGATATGGCAAGACAGGAGCTGAGGTATCAGCGCATGGCAGACGGAGTTGGCAGGGAGGGTCACAGAACTGTGGTGAAGGAGAACATGGTTAATGCAGAGCCAAACAAAAGCAAATATAAACAGAGCAGAAGCCAGGGTTGACTAACTGGTTGCTGTACAGCGGTCCAGCGTTGTGTAGTGGTCTGAGCCAGGCTTTTATCGTCCAGGTGTGACGAGTTGCTGGTCAAGCACTCCCAACTGCAGGTGTGCTCATTTAGGTAATCATCCAATCGGCTGCACCTGCATGCATGTCACACACACACACACACACACACACACACACACGAGGGAAAAGGGCAAGGAGGGAGAAGGAAAGGAAAGGGAAGGCTACAGCTAAGCAGAGGTAGAAGTGGACAAAGCTACTTTTCCCATCACTGCATGTCATGTCATGAGAACTATTTTTTTTTTATCAACCTGTAAAATCAAGGCCTTGATGTTATAGTTGACATTCAATTAGTAGCAGGAAAACAAGGTCAGATCTTCCTGTGAAGACACCACCTGGCTCCCTGTCTCTCACACACACACACACACCCACACACACACAGGTGAGGAAGAGTTACAGTGTGACGCTTCATAAGGCTCAGCTTGGAGCTGAGTTGTTATGTTTGGAGGTGAGGATAGTGTTCTTCAGCAAGATCCATCAGAGACATTCCAATAACATACAGTCCAATTCTTCAGTTCTACCTGACTGATGGGGAGTTTCAGATGTTCATGGTCACTCCAGCTCACATAGCTATGTGGTTTTGAAGCTGCCAGTTTACACAACAAGGCTATTGATCTGCCATGTCAGGAGTGACTCAAGATGTTATTGTGGGTGAAACTTTCTGGGGAGTGACCTTATTACTGCATTATAAGTGCTTGATAAGTTGCGGCCTAGACCTCCTGTCCTGTTTAGAGATGGCTGTTCAAGTTGAATATAAATGGCTTCCTTTAGTTCTCTGTCAAACCATCTGTCCTCTCTGTTCAGAATGTACATTGCTGTCCTCAAACGATTGTCCCTCATCTTCAGGTGCAGGTAGACTGTTGAGTCTTGTCCTGATGAGCTGCTCTCCTGTGTTGAGCCATGCGCTTGTGAAGCTGTTGTTTAGTCTCCCCTGTGTACAAATCTGTGCCCGCTGTGCTGCATTAGACTGCATATACAACATCACTCAGCTTGAGGTGGATCTGTTTTTGTCTCAGTATTTCTGTTTTTTTCTGGTACAATAACATAAAAGCTAGCCAGAAGGGGGAAAAAGGGAAAAAATAAAGAGGAAAAACTGAATTATTATCTGTGTAAATAGCTAACGAGCTGACTTTATGTTAAGTTAATAACATATTACTATGTTAGCCTACTGTAGCACGAGCTAGCGAGTGGGAATTCTTTAGTACTGTAGACTAAGCAACAATATTAATTCATGATTTGACATTATTCTTACCTCAGGAATGTCAGCAACATCAACAATAACAAAGCTATAATAGAGTTGTGATTTTTGTGCTAGGCCTACAGACTTGAAATAATTTGGCAACAATCAAACTATTTTTTACAAAATCCAAAGGATTTCTGTACGTGTTATATTCCATTTATGTTACAGCTAAAATGAGAGTAACATCAACATTTTAAAATAAAGTTAAAGTAATGCAGTAGTAACAACTTTATATTCACCAAAATTACTTTTGAACATTTTGGTCAATATAATCTGAGTTTTTTTCCCCACCAGTTTAGGACAAATCTTACATTGTGGGGAGGAAGATGCCCCTTTCAATATTTTACAATTAGTTGTATAAGAATACAGTGATGTCCTTTAAGATTATTTGCCCTCCAGATGTGTTTACTCAAACATACTTCTAATGGAAAGCAAACATTTCATGAGTTACAGGCTGGAGTTACAAATGTATTCATTTAATTGACTGTATCAGGAAGTGGTTTGGTGTTTTGGGCATGGTTAAAGTAGTGGCATTTATTACGGATTGTGGACATGTAATAATAGTTATTTTTTGCATTAATTTACAATAGTTTTTTTTCCTGCAGGCCCAGTTGAAATACAAGTAAGATTTCCACATTCAGCAAAACTGTCCTAAAAGTCACAAGCAGCTTCATTGAAAGAGAGAGTTTGGACATCTCTGTTTACTCCAAAGGACCATTTTTTGTCTCAAATAGCCCGCTGGCGCTGACTATTTCAGGGAACTATCTGAGGTCTCCATGCATCACGTGACTATATTTTGGACCTCCGCTGTCCTCTCTCTCCAGCCTCGCTGATCACAAGGGTCGTTTGAGATGAGTCAGGTCTGTGTAGATTACATCACCGGCGATCAACGTACAATGTATACTGGTTAGATTTCTGCCCGACTTGATCACGAATTGCTCTGACATTAGGCAACAATAACATGAAGTTTGGCTGCAGTTTCTTGGGCCAGAGGTATATCTTGATACATCCGGCTCTCACCAGATCGAACAGCTGATTGGGTTACTTGTTGACTCAACAATATCACTTTTGATTGAACCTTTTCGATTTAGTTGATTGCACAGACGTTTCAGGTCTGAATATCTGACAGATCAGACACAAAAACTCTCCTTTAATTCTTACTATTCCATTTGCTTTTTTATCTGTTTTCTCTTTGTTTACGTGGTTCGAGGGGTGCATGATTGGTCTCATGACTTATGTACAACTGATCTGATGCTGGTTTACATTTCAATTTATGTAAAAAGGAGATTGAACCATGAAAGGTATTACAGACTGTGTAGCAACTCATAAGTTCGTCGAAGAGCATTTTAATGAAACTGTCCCTTTTCATGTGGACTTTTAACTCCTGTTCCTTCCCTGCTCTCGTCCTCTTTGCAGCAGGCGGAGTTTACCTAGAACGAATCTGACGTCTGCAGACAGCGCAGCTCTGTGATTCGTCTGTGCTCTCCGAGTCTGCAACCTGATTGGCTGCCTGATCGAACGTGGCTGCAGCACAGCCGGGCACGTAAAGACCGAGAAAGGAGCCGACTGTACCTTCAATGTTAAAGCAGAAATAAACTTTTACATTGAATGTGATCGAGCGCTGCTGTAACATTGTAGAATAACATTTCCGGCGCACTGTGGATTACTTTCTACATGTAAGCTGCTCTATCAGTTTCTGTGGTATGCTCAAATATAGCAAGATATTAATCGATGTATATTTTACTTTGAACGTCACGAGCGGAACGTTGCAAGTCATATCCAGTGGTGAGTGAAAGCTGCCACTTGATGGGTCAGATCAGAGAGCTGAGCAGAGATAAGCATGTACATTCAAGTTGATGACAGCTCACCACTTTAGTCAGAACTACGCTGTCATTTGAGTCCGAACGACTCCACATCCGCTGCTCTCCTCTGCAGGTAAGTAAAGCTGTCTGCAGGCCGGTCACGTATTCCTTACTGCTGCCGGTTTGAACCGTACCCCGCTGCGAAATATGGGAATTTAATATATTTCCAGTGTTTTGACCAACCGTCACAGCGGCACTGACCTGATGAAACATATGACACAATTTGCCTTGACTCAGACTACTATTCGGCAGGGTTAGAGTACCCAGTTCATCAAGCTGCACAAATTTACATACAAGTTAGTTTAATTCCTGCTTGACTCACCTGCCATTTTCAAATGAAATGGGCTACTCAGTTTGGGGTTGCACGCAGTGATAAATACATGTAAAAAGTGACATTTTATGAAAATAGTGTGCCTTTTATTGGCCCACTAGTAGATAAAGTGGGAAAATGTCCCAAGTGACAACCAGATAGCCGTTTCCACAGGCGGTGGGGTCTCCAACCTGTCCGCATCCACAAACGTTTCCCTGAGGTGGCCAGGTGGGACACCTGAAAGTCTTAAGGTGGCACACAAAAACCAAAAGCCATGACTGAATTAGAGGAATGCTATTATGCTGTTGTACTATGAAGGCAAGTTGAAAACTATGTCAGCACGAGACTTAAGCAATCACACACCTTGTTTCCTTGTTTTACAGTTAATGGTGTAAGGGCGACATCATTCAGATTAGCCTAGAAGAAAAGTGTTGGTGGAGTATTTGAGGAGAAAAAGTTCAACTACAGACAGTATATACTTTAAGATTCCAACACCAATAATTCTGGCCGTGTGTGATGTGATCATTTATCTAACTACAGCCACTCACGAGTCATTAAAATGGATTTTCATCCTTGCTCGGCCACCTGTTGCCATATTTTGGTATTTGCTTTATTGATTTGAGAAGTCATGCTCTATAACACCTGTATACACACAGTAATGCCACTGATGCAAATATACTGCTGTCAATGGAAGAAAAAACTGGGGAAAAAATGCTTGATACAACAGAAAAAACATTTTGACTTTATGGGAAGTACACAGTGTCATTTGCCATTAGATCCTGGCACTAAGTCTGATTATTCTAATTCAGGGGTGTCCAATCCTGGTCCTCAAGGGCCACAATCCTGCATGTTTTAGATGTTTCCCTCCTCCAACACACCTGATTCAAACGATCAGGATCGTTATCAGGCGTCTGCAGAGCTTGATGATGAGCTGATCATTTGAATCAGGTATGTTGGAAGAGGGAAACATCTAAAACATGCAGGATTGTGGCCCTCGAGGACCAGGATTGGACTCCCCTGTTGTAATTGAAGTTACAGCTGTTGTGTGTAGATGTTAGCAGCTGTCTCTTTAGAGACACTCGGCTCCTGCCACTGTCTGAAGCCATTCAATAAACTCAGAGAAAAGACTTGTAAAACGGTTGAACTTCAACTCCAAACCTAGATTACATTTGTTATTGTTGGGTCTCATTAACCTGACCTGTTTGCACAGTCTGTCTTCTTCCCACTAAATTTGTCTTTTAACAGACATTTGTAGTTCATAGAAAGCCAATGAGCCAAGTGAATGTACGCAAACCTAAGAAACAGAGTTGAGTGAATAAAATGTGTGTGATAATGTTTATGTAGCAATAATAACTAGGAGATCTGTTCTTTTAATTTCTCCATTTCTCCCATCTTCAATACCAATTGATCAGTTGAAGCCATTTTTGTACCCAACCTTATTGGGAAAGACAAAATTTCTGTCACACAGACTTTCACAAACTCACAGGTACTGACAGATGCCGAAGATGTTACAATAGCCAAAGTAGGAAGTTGAAACCAGAAATAACGTCATTTTTGACCTCCAAATGGTAAATGCACAGTTGAAAAAAACAAAACAATATGGCTGTAAAACAAAAATATTCATACTTTAGCTTTATGTTGGTTTGAAATTTGTCCATTTATTCAAATACAAAGACAACTGTACAAAGCACATATTGAAAACAATATCCATATGAAGTGTTAACTTTAGCCTGATGTGGTACTTCTGGTGGTTTTTGAGCAAAGCGAATGATGTTCAGAAAGTATTGCACTGCTGAACTCATTAAATACAGAGGCTGTACCCCCCATTTTGTAAAATTATGTAAAATGCAGAAGCTGGGGTCGAGAAACCTTACCCGAGTTACCAAGTAGGAAATGTGACTTCTGGTGACGTTTTCTTTGTGAGCTCTGACTGTAAGCCATTGATGCTCACAGATGTGTTTGTCACAGTGGCCCTTTGCTAGCTAAACCCCCACAATGTTCTCTCCTTGCCAACACTGCCCATAATCAGCCTCTTTGCGTCAGTACAGTATTAAACACAAACAAGCCACAATCTTCCATCTCTATAAACAGTAAGAGGCTTCACCTGGTGGTGCAACTAGGTACTACAGCTAATGCAAGTATATTTTCTGACATGCAAGATCTTCATCTTCTGCCTTATAGGTGAATATATTTTTAATCACTTAAATTATTAGCGGCAATTCATTGATTCACTATTAATCACTGACATCCATATTGAGGAATTCCAAGTTCCCAGTTGCTTAACCATAGCATAACAAATAGACAGCATTTCAACTTCTCTGTATCGGGCAATGCACTAATGCATTGGTTTAGGGGTAGGGGGTTTATATATTCTCTTTTATTAAGATGACATAATGTTCAAAGAATTACAAACCTATCTCTGTTGTTCTATTGCTCTTTTTTCATTGATCCCATTGAAGTGTCATTGTTTAAGTTTCTTCTCTGTACATAAACCCTAAAAGTTTATACATTCAAGGGCCTCATTGTATCTCTTCATGTGCGATGTCAAAACTATTAATGAAAGAAAAACATACCAGTTGACAGTTGGCTCTTTGGAAATGTATTCACATAGACATGTTAGAAATCAGTAATCTACATAAAATGTCAACTGATTCAACACTGTGTCACCTCAGTAATAGCATTACCTTTAATTTGACCAGTAGATATTCACGTTTTTTCTTTTGTAGAAACTCTTTTGTGATTTTAAAGTGCATTTTGGATCTTTGCCATGCTGGAATGTTGCTCTTCAAGCTTCTGTAGACTGGGAGTCATCTTGTCCATCAGCATTTTGGTTTATCCACAGGCATTCATGGTGCATTCGCCTTTTGCACTGATACAGCTCCATATCATCACATTCCCACCTCTGTGCTTCTGAACTGAACACATTTATCAATGTGTCAACTGAACAAAGAATGTGCTTCCAACATTCATCATTTTTTTTCTTTTCTTTTCTTTTCTTTTTTTTTTTTTTTAACGAAGTTTAAACTTGTAGTTGTCTACTGAACAGCAAGCAAGGGTGTTTTTCTTGGATGTCTTCCATAGAGGTTGACATTATGGACTGTCCTTCACACTGTCTGAGCTGTCACACGAAACACAGACCTCAACGTCCTTGTGCCATGTCTGAAGCATTAGCTGGTCTGTGTTGAACTTAGTTTCTTCTTTGTATTTATAAGGAAGTCTTTCTGAAGTGTCTGTTTTGGATTGTTTATAAGAGGAAATATTCTACTTGTCTATTTAGAAGAAATGCAATCACTGAGTGGTGACACAATTTTGAGTCATTAAACATTTAAAGGCAACTGCACAGGGGTGTCCTTACTTCTGTTGTTTCCTGTAAATACTAGTTGTGTGTGGAAAATCTAAAGAAATCAGCCAAGATATCAGGAAGAGAATTGTGGACCTCCACAAGTCTCGTTAATCCTTGGGTATGTCCAGAAGCCGGAAGGTTCCATGTTCATCTGTTCAAACGATTATACCCAAGTATAAGCACCATGGGAATGTCCAGCCATCATACCGCTCGGGTTCTGTGTCCCAGAGATGAAGCGTTTTGGTGTGAAATGTATCAACCCCATAACAAAAGCAAAACACCTTGTGAAGACACTGGCTGAAGCTGATAAGAGAGTCATTATTCACAGTGAAGTGAGTCCTGTACCAACATGGGCTGAAAGGCTGCTCAGAGAGGAAGAAGACATTAGTCCAAAAGCAACATAAAAAAGCCAGAATACAGTTTGCAAATGCACACAGAGACAAAGAGCTTCATTTTTGGAGACATGTCCTGTGGTGGGCTGCAAGCTGGTAGCACTGTTGTCTTGCAGCAAGAAGGTCGCCGGTTCGCGTTGAGTTTGCATGTTCTCTCCGTGCAGCGTGGGTTCTCTCCAGGTTCTCCAGCTTCCTCCCACAAAAACATGTTGAGGTTAATTGGTGATTCTAAATTGTCTGTCGGTGTGAATGTGAGTGTGTTTGGTTGTCTGTCTCTAAGTGTAGCCCTGTGATAGACTGGTTACCTGTCCAGGGTGTCCCCTGCCTTCGCCCTGAGTCAGCTGGGATAGGCTCCAGCCCCCCCGCGACCCTAGTGAGGATTAAGCAGTGTATAGGAGATGGATGGATGGATGGATGTCCTGTGGTCTGATGAAGCTAAAATTGAACTGTTTGGCCATAATGACCATCATTACATCAAGGAAAAAAGGAGGAAACTTGCAAGCCTGAGAAAACCATCCCAACTGTGAAGTATGGAGGTGGCAGCATCATGTTGTGGGGTGACTGGTACACCAAGCATAGTCATGATTGGTCAGATGCCGATAATGCCTCGCATTTTATGTGCAAGCACTCGTACAAAGTTCAGACAAACCTTGGTTGACTTAGCGAGTTACCGTCATGTGACCAGTTATCCTGAGTGCAGTTGTTAGGGTTTGTCAAGCCGGATCTTTGAAAGATATCGTAGGTATGTTGATCTTGCTTTGTCGTACAGACCCCAGTTCTGTCAGGAGGAATGGGCCAGAATTCTACCAAACTATTGTGAGAAGCTTGTGGAAGGAAACCCAAAATGTTTGACCCAAGTCATATAGTTTAAAGGCAGTGCTACAGAATACCAAGGAAATGTATGTAAACTTCTGGCGTTAAAGAAAGTAATAAAAAAAATTCTCTCTCTCATTTTTCTGGCATTTCGCAAATAGAAATAATTTTGGTAATCCTACCTGACCTAAAACAGGAAAAGTTTAGTCTGATTTGATGTCAGATAGTGAGGGGGAAAAAAGGTTAAGTGTCTTTTTGTACAGTGTATGTAAACTCTGATTTCAAGTGTACACAAAGTTTTTCAAGGTACTTGGCAGGTAGGTTCTTCAGCATCTTGGAGAACCTGCCACAGATCTTTAAGTTTAGATTCCTGAGAATAAGCTTCTGTCTAATCAGAATGTCAGTGTAATTGTCTGTCTCTCCTGTTAGGTATTCAATATGGCCTCATGGATTATTCAGATGACTATGATGGTGCTATCTGTCTTCATCAGCGGCAGTCAGGGGAAAAGGAACAAGATGCTCTACTGTTCTGGTAGGTCACAGAGCTCTCACTAAAGCTTTTCATTTGATGAATTATTGCTGGTGCTGTTGTTGCAATAAAGAAACAATTGAATTACAATGTCATCCGTTGCATACTAACAAAAGTACAAAAGTATCCAGCCTAACCATGTTACTGAGCAGAGAAAAAGAGAGCTGAACCTGGCAAACAGAACTGTTGGGAAGTAGAAACTGAGAGACACTGTTTGTAGTTCTTTGCAGATATTTACAGTTTTCTAGGGGGAAAAAAACAAAACAAGCAAACAGAAAAACATCATTGAACTTTAAAATCTGCAAACCTGCAGACTTTTCATGGTGTGTATTAAAAGCCTTATACAGTAGTGGTTGGGGGCATGCCACATGGATGAAAATGGCCTCAGCAGCTGACTGCATGTCACTCCACTCCTCTCTTTCTCCACAATTTCAGTCTGTCTCTACAGTAGAATATGGTGTCAGAGACTTAGTGTCATCTGATAATGTGTTGTACACATTCCCCTTGCTGGTCATCAAATGTCTGCAGCCTTTTGTATGACTCATCAAGTCCTATATTTACTTTAGTAAATTGTTAACTGTCTTTTTCAGCATGCAAGGCAATTGCAGATGAGTTAAATTACTCAATCAGTCTGGTGGACCCAAAGAAAACCATAAATGTCGGCAGCTTTAGACTCAACCCAGACGGGACCATGAAAGACAAAAAGGTACAGTACACATACACTCATTTAGATGCTATTGCCTAGAGACTTTGAAAACTGCCTAAACTCGGACATTCATGGAACCACACTACGTGAATACTTTAGAATGAAAAATAGATGATATGTGTATGGCTTACTTAATTTGAGTCCACATGAGCTCGCATGTGTAATAATGCTTCTCCACAGCTCCGCTATGCAGCACAGATTTTGAATATTGTGTTTTTATCATCTGTTTTTAGTGCGTTTTCCAGTGTTATAGAAGTATAAAACTGAACTATTGACATTCCCTCTCTGTAGTTTGATCAGTTGCAAGGTTCAATGGCATTTTCCCATGTTACTGCATAATATTCTTTCATACTACGTGATTTCCGTTAAATGATTGCTTGTAATATGAATGTTTCTCGTCAAAGTTAGTGTTTGATTTTCTTGCACACACAGGAGTTGAAAATAATACAACACATAAATACTGTAAAACCTGACAAAGATGCAGTGATTCGCTGTGGTCAGTGACATGAGGGTCTCACTGCAGGCCTTTTGCTTTAAGAGTAGATTCATCAATAGTGTTGCTGTGACTGTGTGCCTGGCCCTGTATGAACACAGTGAGAATATGGATCAAGGTTATTGTTCAGGGGCTAATGAGGTCATGTCCCACTGGAACCTGGACATCTTCTATTGTCCAGGGACCAGGCTATCATGAGGTGTCCAGTTCTGCCATTGATTTCTTGGGCTTTAATCCCTGTTTAGCAACTGACAACTGCACTGATTGGTGTGTGCAACTATGACAACAGGGCTGTGGTTAAAAGCAAGTGGTTAAATGCAATATCAATATCTATATTTTAAGCCGTTTGATTAGAAGCTATATTTCAATTTATTTGTCATCTGCAAAATGAATGGATGTACAAAATGGACGTATAAAATGACACAATGCGACATAAATTGGGTGCACACTTCTATGGAAGCCCAGCATTCGTGTTAAATGATGTTTTAAAAAATAAGCTAATCTGACTGGTATATGGACTTATCAATCATACTTATCGTTAAGCTAACCAGCCTGGGCGTCCCTATAGCTCACCTAGTTGAGTGGGCAACCAATGAACAGGGGCTATAGTTCCCTGATGCAGCGGTCGTGGGTTTGACTCCCGATCACGACCCTTTACTGCAGGTCTCTCCCCATTCTTCTCCCCCCTTTCCTGTCTATCTCCACTGCACTAAATAAAGCCAAAAAGCCCCAAAAATATATTTTAAAAAAGGCTAACCAGCCTGCTGCTCAAGCTCCCAAGTACACCAAACAACAAAGAACATGTGAAGCCTGCTTTCATGTAGTCAACAGAAGTTGACTAGTTGTGTATTTCCTCTTACAAACAACTGAAAACAAATTCTTAAGAAAGACTACATTGAAAAGTAGAAACTTAAAGCAACAGAAGTGAACATACCTGTGATCACTGACAGAAACGTTGGAAACCCTGTGATCTACAAGCCTGTTAAACATGCAGCCTGAGCCAACAGTGAAACCAGACCTTTCTTTAGCTATCTAGCTCAGCCCCAATTTGTGCATTAAATCTTTCATGTTTCCCTCTTGACATATATTGGAGTAGAAGATACATGAAACTGAAATACTTAAGTAACAAAGTACCAGAAGGACAGCTCAGGATGAGCAATGTGGACATAATGTGCAGCATTAGTACAGCACCCCTTTACCAAACAGAGCCATATGTTTTAGTAGAACTAAAAGTTTCATTTACACTGGTGATTCTTCCAGGGAGTACCCCTCTGCCCCTCCTCTACAAAGTCCTAAAGGAAACTAGTGGAACAATTGTGGAACCAAACATACAGCAATGAGTATTACTGAACATAAGAACTTAACTGCAGCCTCTCTAAAGTCGCCATAGCCATACTGTTCTTTAAGACATGCATGGCCCGTGTTTGTGCAATTTGGAAATTCAAACCTTCTTGATTTATAAAAAAAACAAAAAAAAAAACAAAACATAAAACAACATAAAAAAAAATATTTCCTGAACAGCCTGATTTATTTATCTGATGGTGCAAAATTTCTTTTGAAAACTTTGTGCTTGACTTGACCCAGGATTAGTTTCTCTGCTGAAAACAGTTTGGGATTGTTATCATTCTTCTCACCCGGCCAGGATAGTGTGGTTCCTCCAGAGATGAGCTCCTCCTCTGCCCTTAGCTGACACTAACCTCCACCTGTTGCTTTGTTTGGTCAATCAAATGTTACTGAGCCACAGAAGAAGCCAAACCTTGATCCCATGCCCTCCCGGCTCCCTCCTTTTCAGCAGCTTCTGACCTAGTGTGAATCGAAGAGGGAGGGATGTCACAGCTTAGATGCCATCAGTGAGGAGGATTTGCAGGTTTTAAGTCTCTGCTCTTTGGCCTCCTCACAGTAGGACTTCCTGGGGGCATGGGGCTGTTCTATGATACAAAAGTTAAACCTGCCTGCGGCAACAATGACACATTTAAGGCCTCCAAAGACATTGAACTTAGTTGGAGTGGTGAGTTGATCTCATAGTGACCGGTGGGAAGTCATGCATTGAGAATGAGAGGATGCACAATGGCATGCTCAAACAGTGACACATAATATCATGGCCCAGAAATGTGACTGAGTGAGGAGACATGCAGTCCTTTTTGTAACCCAGAGGTTTTGTATTTTTTCTCTCTCTGGGTTCTTAAAGGAATAGTTAACCATCCCAAGAAATGGACTTTTTGCCTACTGTTTGAGTATGACATAAGAAGCTTGATGTCTTTGTGTGAAGTGCAGAATCAAAATATATTTAGCCTTGCCTAATATAAAGACAGACAGACATGGGGAAATGATTCAGTTGCCAGCGTGCTTCTTTAGTATGCAGACTCAAGCGTAGCTATAAAAAGGTCAGATTTTAAGGTAAGGAATGTCCTGGAATTGTTGCTCAGTGGGAAGCCCATGAAGGAACCTGTCCTCATAACTGTGGTTTCAAAAAATCACTTTGATAACAAGACTTAAAGAAATTGCACGCTGTTGTTCATCAGGAAAAAAGTTGTGAAAAAAATATAAACAGGTGTTTGTAACTCTGTTTGTGATCACATTAAAAAACAAGATACAAATTGTTGATCAGTGATCTTTAGAGGGGGTGGTAAATGCATACACCAGAAGTTGTAGAGAGGATCACATTTCAGATCCTGATGCCCAGCAACTGTGGTTGACCGCCCCATTGGCCTCCCACCGAAAAAATAGTTCCTGATTGTGACTTTTCTGAAACTTAAATTTTCCTTTTTGATGAAGCCAGCCTTGCAGATTATCCCTCCTTCAAGTCTTGCTAAGATAAGCTGACTGTATCCTGTTTCCAGATTGATCTAGAGAGCCACGATACCACGGTTCCAAGTATTTTTGTGTGGGTTCACTTCTATATTTTAAAATCTGCACCTAATATAACACCTGGTATTCATGGACTTGTCTCGTCTCTCTAAGAGTGACGTTTGTCCACAAACATCTAGTGCTTATGGAAAATATTGTTCTTCAGAAGAGTAAAAACCTAAATTTTGAATCAATAACAAAGTTGGATGGTTTTTCAAAAATCATTAGCATAATATAAAAAGGTAATAACTTTGTGAATTAGTTTATTCTTTCTGTCTTGCTCTACAGGACCTCTCATAAAAAAAAAACAAAAAAAAACTCACTCATGAAAAAGTATTTTTTCAAACATTTTTCCAAATGCCTGCTTTTATACACTTTACCAGGCTTCACCTGTTCTCTAATTTCTTCCAAACTGCGAACATTGAGGCTATCATTTATTGGCATTCTATGGTTGCACCTGGATACATCCATAATTGCCAGCTAATTAAAACATTGGGCCTGACCTTTCAAACTGTGACAATATTTATACTGACTAATTCAGGACTGTCACAGCACCATCATCAAGACACAATACACCCAGGCCTTTGCCTGTGTGGCTGACAACCGTCAGGGAGGAGGTACAGGCCAATCAGATCATGAACAAACAAACTAAGAAACAAATCTATCCATAGAGCGCTCTGGACTGAGCACGCCTCCCTTCTGTCCAGATCTCCTACAAAATCATGAAACACCTGAAAGGACTTGTATTTTTACTGCGTACAATCTCCCTCCACTTTTACTACCCGCACACACACTTTGCCACTTGGATCACTGCATAAATTACTTTTATTCAGTTATTGTAATCCATAAATGATGTCACTTTTATATCTAGCAAACATGCAGCTCTTTCGCTTCCCTACACTTTGTGTGCTTTTTAAAAAAAAATTTTTACCCAGCAGATTGATCTGTTTTACCACCGTGCTATTCTTGATGTCGTCATAAAGTACAATAACAATAAAGCTCTCTAATCTGTAATATGATTTCTAATCATGGACATTCTTATTCACTAATCTGTGTTTACAGTGGCATAAAAGTCAGGATGGCATTTTAGCTTCTCCTACTGTTCATCACTTTGCTGACATTATTATTATTATTGTTATTATTATTATTGTCATTGTTGTTGTTATGAATTTATGGGTCTTTATCGGCCTATATCACCACAGGACAATGAAATTGAAAGGCTTCTGTCCACAGTGGGACAATAATGGCTCCCTGTCCAATGGGAATTGAATGGAGGATAGCATCCCTGAGTAGCCTATTCTCTGGCCCAACCGGTAGCACCCCCCCAC
>NW_007578434.1:0-18628 GCF_000690725.1 Stegastes partitus | reverse complement strand
CTCTTCTTCTCTGTGCCGTACACCATCCCAACAGCCCCCACCCCAAACTCTCTCCCTAACCCCAACCTCCAGCCCGCCACCTTTTGACCAAAGAAGACAAGGAAGATTTCCTCCTTTGATCATTGGAGGATGGAGGGGGGATGAATGGGCCAAAAGACGGAGCAGAGGCAGCGAGGGAGGGGGCTGAGGAGATGAGCTGTTTACCCTGCACTTGGCTTCTGTTGAGGCCTCCTGCTTCTGCCATCTCCTCCACCTACCCCACCCTTTTCAGGAAACCAACCCCTCCCCTTGTCTGTTTGAGGTGGAAAGAGCACCGACCCACCCCCCCTCCACTTCACCCTTTTCACCCGCCCCATCCTCACCCCCTCACCCCCTGGGCGTAACCCCTGTCACCCAATATCCTTCTGGGGATGGTGGGAGCAGAGTGCTGCACCTGTTTTGACCCGTCTAGACACCACCGCATCATGGTAGGATGGGGTGAGGGGGCAGCGAGGAGGCAGCGTTGGAGTTGGAGTTTGGATAGAGAGGTGGGGAGGGTATTCATGCAGGTTAAAAGTCAGAGTTGGAGGGTGAGGTTTGTTAGTGCGGATGGAAAAAACACAGCGGAAACAAGAGGTCAGCGTGCTGACCCACACACAGCCCTGTGGTGTAACACAGCTGACACCAGGCCAACCCAAACACTTAAGGAGGTCTGTCAGCATCATTGGTTTGTTTAGAGTTTTGTTTTCCTCACCGTAACCTTTGTTTCTTTGTTGGGTCTCTCCAGGTGCCATCTTTGGAAGTGTATTTTTAATATTTTTGGTCAGTTTTGTTCTTTATTTATTTACACCATATTTCCAGTTTGCTCTACATATTTCTCCTGCTTATAGAAGTGTGCATAGTAGGGTAGTATAGCAAACATTGAGAAAATAAGAGGAATGTCACATGACACTGGAGCCAAGGACGTCGGTACACTCAGCCACCAAACAGCTCAACACTCCATGTTTTCCTCCTCTCTCTGGATTGTGTGGCCAGGTCCCGTTCGCTCGCTCAGAGACTCACCTCAGTGAGCTCTTGGATGGGGTGTGCAACAGTATGAGTGACTACGCCCTCCATGTGGACCCTGACACCCAGCACAAACAGTACATAAGGTTCGCTCCCAGAGGCAGTGGGGACAACAGCAATTTCCCGGACTTTAAAAACTTCCAGTTTGACGGACCTGAGGCATCCGACGCCCTGAAATTTGCAGTAAGTGCAACACTTTGCATTAAAATGTTGAATAAAGTGCATTTGTGACATAAGTGTTATCTGTTACCTTAACTGTGGACGAGTTTAGGGACATATGCAGATTGGAGGAATTTATAGATGAGAAAAGATCACTCCACTTTAGTCTGTCAATATGCTTGCGTGAAAAGTTCTTTAAAGTCACTAATTTGGGTTGCAGCTTTAACACAGGAGATATTTCTAGGGATGCATGAATTGGTTGCTTTGTGACATTTGTTGCACTGTCCAATCAAAAGCAATTAACTGTGTAAAACAGAAAGTATTAAGGGTTGTTGTAAGGCTACTGTAAGACACAAATGCTTCCAAATACTATAGTTTGATGAGGGCAAGCTATTTGTCCATTGCCAATCCTTTGTAGGTGAGTTTTTATATAATATTTGTTACAAATGCTATATACACATTTTATATGTACATGGAGCGAGAGATGTTGGTTAGTGAATGTAACCTCACATAACCTATTATATACAGTTAATTGGCACTAACTAATGATATTTTAAAATTTAAGGTACATTGCGGTAGCATTGTGGGATTTTTGTGAAATGTTTAAAATCTCCTCACTTTTTTAATCCTTATTAGCCTTTATGATGATTAACCTTTTGTGACCCAAGCCTTAATGGGACTGTCTGGGCATTTCTTTTTTTTTAAATGTAAAATTGTGATACTCTCGTGACAGTAGTCATATTGTTCTAATGGCAAGTGCTACATATATATACATTTTTTCAACAGCACTGAGCTTTAAATTTCTTCCAGTTACTGAACTTAATTATAGGATATAATTATGAATAGTATTAATAACCAATATTATTATTGATAATACCTGTCTACATATTCACTAAAGAAGCATTGTAACAACACATATGCAAAAAATTAGAGCAAATACAACAATCATATTTTTACTTTCAAGTCTTTGGAAGTCTTTAAAGTCTGTAGTTTTAGTGTCCTCTATATTTGCCATTTGTCTTTTTTCTTGATACACACTGAAGCAGTGCCAGCCCATCCTAAAATTTCTGTCAAATTTCAGGCCAGATATGCGACTTACATCAACTCCTTCACTCTTTGTCGAAAAGCCATGTATTAGTGAGTTAGTTTTGTCAGTGGGTTGAATCAACAGTTCCACCTGCAGTCAGTAGGTGTAAATAATTAGTACTGCAGCAGGACCAGTTTGTGCAACCAGACCGAATTTAGACGTGTGTACATTTGCAATTAGCAAATGCTTGGATGGTAACCAGGCTGCATGTAAACTTCTAGTAGCCGCTAGCATTACCACATCATTCTACGTTGCGTCATGTGACTAAACCATTGGCAGGGATTTTTGTGAATGGAACAAAAATCTGAATTCCGTGAATGCAACTTCAGTTTTTGCAGCTTCAAATAGATCTTGTTGTCCATATCAAGTTAACACCAGAGAACTTATTTATCTTGTATGTGGTGTAGTCAAAAAAAGCAATAACACTGTAGCCAGGATCCCTTGCAAAAGAGCTTTAAGACTTGTTTATTTTTAGACAGAAGTAAAATAAATACAACAAATGAATAAAGATACTGATTGGATTACACAGAATAGTACATTTGATAAAGGTGCTCTATGCAGGAAAACGGTGAGATCAGGGAACTTGATTATTGTTAATCTAAAACTCCTTTTGTCATTTTAGAATAATCTGTTATTATACAGAAAACTGCAAAGCCCAAGGAAAATGAAATCATCATGTTCTAGATTTACAATGGCCACTCCCCATGCTTTGTTCAACATCCAAAATTCAAAATCCTTTAGCCTGATGCTACTGCTGTGGTAAATTTGCAGCCAAAAGTCATATCACAGCTAAGGTTTTGCTTTTACATTTGGCTTGTCAGGATGCTGCTTACTTAAGAAGGTCCGTCTCAGAAATGTAAAATCAAAATTCTGCTATGAAGTAGAAAAAATAGAAACTATGTCCGAATGGTATTGTAGGTTACCACCAAGGTCCCAGTGAATCGGTAGAGCCGTGGTTTCACCGTGTAGCCACAGACTTATCAAAATGGCTGAAGGGAAACATGACCACCGGCCTACAAATGGTGTGGCCTCCACTGTGCAGAAAGATGTGACAAACACAGCTTTTGTTTGTGTGTGAGTGTGTGTGTTGTGTACGCATGGCTGAGCCGCCTCAGCACCATTTCTCGAGCCTGAGTCTTTCTTCTGCACTTGTGTTTTTGTGTCAGTGTGAAACCGTGGTGGAGGAGCTGGAGGATGACATCATCTCTGTGTTCAGCCAGAACGTCGAGAATGTGCACGAGGAGTTATGCAACAGAGTCTCAGGTAGCCCGACTTGCTCACACGTTCTGTAATACACCCACACACACACACACACACACACACACACACACAAAATGTCTATATTTCCTCGCACATCAAGTTCAGAACAGAGCTAAAGAAATTCATTAAGAAATTAGCTGAATGAATGAATCCAGACATTGTTTCGCAATATTCGCCCGCTAAACAACAAAACAAAATGCTGGGTTTCAAAGGCATATTCTTTTTTTTTGTATAAATTGGCAAAATGACTCAATTTATCTGGCAGAAACAACAGTAACAGAAAGAATCGTCAGATTTTCAACTTTCCGACGCTCAGAGCTGCTCATCTGTGATTTGCTGTTCTGTTGAAAATCGAAGCTCAGAATTGTGACGTTTCATCAGAATCAATTTATTCTACACATCATTTAGAAGTTCACCAAAAATAAACAGCGTGCACAGGATTCTGTGAAGAAAAACAAAAAATTCTGCCTTCCTTCCAACAAAAGGCCGTGCCTGACTCAGCTTCAACCAAAAGTCACGTGACAATAATTTAGTTTTTTTTTTTTTGCTTGAGCCACAGGCAATTCTTACAAAGAGCAGAGAGGAGAATAAACAGTATATAGTAGAAATAATATTAGAATATAATCATATAAAATATCCATAGTATGTAGAGTCACCTTTTTCTTCAGTGTCAGTATCACCTGTGGGTACTTGGAAATATGTTGTTAATGTTAATCCCAGGTTTTTATATTTTTGTTAAACAAATAATCCAAAAAAATCTTTTTGTATTTTTTTCCTTTCTGAGGATTAAATGCATTGGAAGTGTATCATACTGCAGAAAATACATTTCTGAATTGTTTCTGAGGTGCAGGACTTTTCATTGCAGTGCAAAATAAATAAATGAGCCCACAGTGGGGATAAGTGTGACAAGAGCAACAAATGCCCAGAAACTTCTTGGAGTTCAAAGGATTGTCAATAGCAATAATTTCACATTCTGATTTAAAAGTAAATGTTTTTTAATAAATAAACCATCACATTAGCGTAGCATAGCATACAGGCTGCTTCAGGGTGAGATAATGATGTTTTATTGAGGATCAGTCTCATTTTCAGAAATGCTCAGGATAAACGCTTTAAACAACAAATGAACTATTTGTCTTTTTTTTGTGATAAATGATTAAAAACGGTCCTACATTTTGATGTATCTGTAAGTTTGTAACCTTAACACTGTTATTTTTGTCTGTCTGTTTTTTTTTATTTCAGACTACTGTAAAGACGGCACTCACATAAACGAAGAGTTATAGTGTTGTTTTGTACTTTCAGCGGATGAAGGAGGGACCAGCTTTATTCCAGAGATGCTGAAAAATAGACCTTCAATAAAATCATTTTTGATAAATAATTTTAATAAATAAAGAAACTAATCTTGAGAAACTGAGATGTGCTCATTCATTTTTGTCTCTGCCTCTGACCTTAGATCATTGGACTGAGTTGTCAGCTGCTGCTTCTTATTGGTTTTCTGAACACTGACTGTTTTTACTTGGTCTGACTGACAGTTTTTCTACTTTAATTTTATTTATCCTTTATTTAGCCAGGAAGTTCCTATTGAGATACAAGATCTTTAATTCCATGGAGTCTTGGCCAATGATCAAAAAGCTAAGCACAGCAATGAAGCATGAAGTGATGAATTGTGTTTGTCAGTGTGAAAAAATAGAAACACACAGTACTGCAACACCTGGCCAATTTATCAAGCACAAATCTCCAAATATTTAGTGTCCTCCTGTTTTACGTCACAGTAACCTGAATAATATTGAGGTTGATGCCATTGGTTGAAACGTTTTTCCTTGGGCTGTGGGAAATAGTATTTAAATTTTTTGATTTTTCACAGACAAAACCATTGGAAGAAAAATCTGTGTATTAGGTGGTGATAGACCTGATCATTTTCTGAATATTGTTAATGATGTCTGTTTTGCTCACATTGGTCATGTTTTTTATTTTGATATCGTACGATAGGCCTTGGTTATACAAGGTTAGAGCATCATTTTTGGTTCACATATTGAAAGATCTTTGTCACACTAAATGTCCACAACAAGATACACAGACACAAAATGAAAAATAAAGCTAGAAGTTCAGTGTCTTCAGAGTGGTGCTGTGCTAGTGTCCGGACGTGAACATGCAGCTCTCAAATAGACAAGTGTGTTCTCATACAAACTAGCAGGTGTATCGGCTTGAGCAAACGCTGACGCATCCATTGTGTGATTGGACCAGATCTAGCAGCAGCTGGTTGATGATTGGTCAAAACACTGTGTATTGATATGCTAAAGGATGCCAGTCCACAGGGGAAGCATGTTTGGTAGCAGAGAGTGTATTGTACTGATGCTCCTCTCTGTAGACTCCAACATCGCTTAAAATGTTTCTGTTTGACTGACATTAATAAGTTAGGTGGGTGTAGCAATGAAAAGGACACGAGGTCAACAATGGCTGAAGACACAGGGTCATTATTTCATTAGGTGTAATCTGCATCTCTAGCCAGCTAAATCTATGGTTTGCGTGGTTGGGATGACCTTGGTTGTTCCTCTGGTAATGGGTTGTAAACCATCAAAATAAGGGATGCTGCTTAGAGCATACCAGCACTCTGTGGTTTATACAGTTGGACAGAAATATTTTGTACTTGCATGAAAATTAGCTTTATTTTGACATTAGTGAAGCCCACTTAGCAAAGAAATTAGGCCTACAGAGTGCTGGTCGACTGGGTCTAATTTTTGTAACCACATTTATCACCAGAAAGAAAATCTGATGATGACAAGCCTGTTATAAAGAACGGAAGTTGTACGACGCAATTTTCCTGTTTAGTGGCATCACATGTACAGACTTATCCATATAGATGCTGAAGATTTTCACACATTTTCTGCTGCTGCTGCTTCTTTTTCTTCTGCCAACTTTGGAGCCAAGGTAGAAATATATTTTTAGTGCCATTTGTGTGGTTCTAACTACCAAGCCAAACATCATGAAACTGTGTGGAGAAGTGGAGCATGGCCAGAAGGAAAGAAAGAAACGCTTACATTTGAGGTGGGGAAACATAGAAGAAAAATCCAAAATACATTTAAAAACACTTCTCATAATCAGTACAGATATGTAAAGGCACTGAGAGCGCAGATGGCCACCAAGGCCAATTGTCCACTCTTCTATGTAATTTTACAACCTAAACACACATAAATTTTGACTTTTTCCTTTGCTAATGTTCCCAACTTTCCACCAAGTTTCATGGAAATTGGCCTAGTTGTTGTGTAATCTTGCTGACAGTTGAATGGTGATGAAAACGTAACCTCCTTGGAAGAGGTGATAAAGTGTTACCTCTTGATAATATGCTACCTCTTATACTTTCTGTTTTATGTCAAAGGTGTTCATATATTGTGTTACGGAGATGTCTACTGAAATTAGCATGCTAACCAACTGACCTCAGCCTATCTAGTCTCGTAATGGCGTTCATAAAAATTCAAGACATGATCACAAGTCACTGTAGCATCCAGAATGCCCTCAGCCCAAAACAGGAGGAAGAAGAAATAGCACTGTCTTTAGACTGTATTCTAATCTTCTGTAAATCATGTTGAAAGCACTGCCAGCAAAGAAGAGGAAATAGAAGCAACACAAAGTTAACATTGGCATTGCTTTCCACTGCTAGATATAGCTTTTGGCAAGTCCTGAAAAAACTTCAAACGGCATTGATAACTGGTTTTGCTGTGGCTGTTTTCTTGCTACTATAGTATTGATAAAACCTGAACTAAGCAAGCTCTAATGTAAACTATGCCCTGAAAATCCAAAATCTGAGCAAGTGCAAATGAAGTATAGTCAAATCTGTGATATTAACGATAAAAAAGTTTATTCTTTACATGTATCTAGTTTAGAATTATTCTGTTTGTTCAAAGCACAAAACACTGCATTTTTTCTTGCCAGTCTTCTGAGATACACCCAGACAAAAAATAGTGCCCTTGTTTTATTAATTACTTTCAATATACTTCTGAAGTTTTTCCTGTTTTTTCCCACTTGAAATTTTACTTTTAACAACAACAATAATAATCCTGAACACAGATTGATGGGAATCTCTTGGATAACTACAAGGTTATGTTCTGGCTGTTCTGACAAAACAAGTTTTTCTGTCCACTATGTACTGCAGTACCCATGAGCAGTGTTGTGTAACTTACTGAAAACTAGTAATTAGTTACAGTTACTTGTTACTTCCTCCATAATTAATTGAATATACTTTACCAGTAACTGCTTATAAAAGTAAGTAGGTACTTGGAAAAGTCACTTCTACATTACACTTAAATGTCAGCTTCAGTCAATTCAAAATCGTATTTATGCCCACATAGCTTTGTGATTTACAGTCAAATTTCACATTGAAGCCCTCCATGCTTCTCTCAAGAAGGAAGGAAAGTCTGGGACACAGAGACACCATGGTCTAGTCTGTGTTTGCAAAACGTATGCCCTTTGCTGGCTGCCTCCAAAGCACACGTCTATGTGATGTGAAATTGACACAGCACTTCCTTGACACTGTCCACATCCAGTTGTTTAGTTGTTTTTTTTTCCCCCATGCCGCCATCATCGAGATGCATTCTGTTTTAGCATTACTACATGGGATGGAGAAGATGTGGCTGCTGACATCCTTAGATTAACAAGTAGGACCTCTGCTTTGGACAGTTTCAGATACTGCACCTCACTATAGCAGCCTTCCTTTTCTAACAAGCTAGGAATAGCTTTCACCATGCCATAGTCCTCATAAATGTTATCCATTTTAACGTCTTTCATTCTGCAGGCTAGGACTTTATCACGGTATTCTTCCCAAGAAACTACAGTTATGAGGTCAAGCTCTGGACTCGAAAAGCAGCTGGTCAGGGGTTACCATTACACAAGGATTCTGTTGATGGATAGCAGCAGAGACAACCACCTTGTGACAACATGCCACAAACTGGCAGCATTCATTCAACTGTGCCATTTTGTTAGCTGATGTGCAATAAACCTTCAGTACATTTTCAAAATCATCATCCATGCTGCTTATGTTATTGCAGAATACAGTTGTCCTCAAATTTATTTGTACCCTCCCATTAAAGAAGGAACAAAACAGCTGTCACTGAAATAAGTTGAAACTGACAAAAGTAAAAAGAAATGAAAATTAATTACATCCAAACTAATGGGGAATAACCAGTTGCCAGTTAGCTAGTTTGCCTTCGTCTTTCTTCCACACACTCCTACGTGTCATTCACAGTTCATTGTGTTTCCTCTGGAGATTTGACACACACTGCATAAAACACACATCAGCAACATATGTAACATTGTTCTTGCTATTTTTGACACTTTTATGTCAAAATGTTATCCACTGTACCTTTAATGTCATAAGAAGCACAGTATTTGGAGGATAAACATGATATCCTGTAGTTTATTGAAGTTCCATGTTTCGAGCCAAACCCGGGCTGAAGTTTTGGATTTGTTGGGTTCTCTGTTTCAAATTTGTAAGGTCTTTATCTTACTATGTGAAGTCATATGAGATGACATATGATTTGAATTAATGCAATATGACTAAAGTTAAATTGAGTTGAGGTGAGTTGAAATTATCCTGCAGCCAGGTTTGCATGTTTATGAAACCTGTATGTTATTCCTCTCAAAAAAGTGCCATTGTTGTCTGAAAACTATTGATAGACTGAAAGCATACCAATAAGCCACAAATGAGTCTTAATTCACCTCTAAGAATAGCTCCTGAATTTCCTGAATTTCCCTCTGTTTGAGCAAACAACTGGTCACTGCACCTTCTTTACAAAAAAAAAAAAAACCTACTTAAAATCTTAATACAATAATAATAGACAATATAAAGACACTATATATCATATTTCAAAATCCACAGTCTTAGAATGCAACAGGTCTAGTTTTGTGCTCTGACCTGTTACATCCTTTGTTACCCCCTCAGTAAACTACAGTGATGTTGTTCTCTTCATTAACACAAAATGTAGGAAACTACTGAGTCTTGCAGAAGAGATAATCCTGACATCACCATTTGAGAAGTAGTGAAGATTTTTGGCTTTGACACTGTAGATACAAAATAATAATAATAAAAAAAAAGTAGAACACTGTTCTACTGCCTCAGTAACATTACCACAACAATCCTGAAGTGCCCGTTGGGTCAGTGGAGGCACCACAAATGAACAGAATTAGACCAGTTGTGCATATTTCAGTGTTTGATTAAAAAACATGGGTTGGATTCAAATTAATCAATGAATTAATTATTTTTTTAAAATGTTGATTTTTATTAGATTTTGTCTCCTAATATCTTTTGTAATTTTACACAATGTTAATTTTGATGTTTGTAATGGGAATTCTCCTCTGCGTGCCACATGCACTTCCGTACATTCCTTCTCAGTGTCATTCAGGGCAATAGCTATGGATCATCCTTGGCAGGAAAGAAAATAAGCAAGTATTACAAACTGAGATGAATACAAAATCCCAGACATACTCTCTGCTTTTTCAGTCCAAGCAACCAAGAAACCAAGCATTACAAACAAAGCAAACCGGCAGCAGGAGGAAGTGATGGGATGCATCCATGATCACTGACAGTTGTGTAATGTCCATTCACTTTCAGACATTCACTTTAATAAATCTTCGTAAAATTGCAGATTCACACAACATAAACTCTGTGTTCCTGTCACACAGTCAGTGTACCTCCCACAGTGAGCTGCTTCTAAAACTAAAGGTCAGTATTACATCACTGATATGTTCGAACAAAAATACAGTCATAAATCTTTACATTTTCAGCACACATCGAGCTTGTACTCACTCCAGGATGGGAAGAGAACACCTTCCATGAAAAGGAAATAGCACAACTCGACACAACTTCTCTAAATTCTATCCTGTAGTCACATGCAGCTTGGATTTAATTGTTTTTCTGCAAATAAGTAATGTGTCATTTGTGTCAAAGTAGTGCCAGTAAAATGGTGTGTTTTAGGTCTAGTGGATTTATTTACCACCTTAGGGCCTTAGGGCAGCTGACTACCTACCTGAATGCCTTTACTGTGAGTGACGAGAATAAGGATGGTGGTCTTACCTGAGGCCTGTGTGAGCTCGGCCTGCCTCCCACAGTCGCACCACACAATCTGCTGTGTGGTCAGACCAGCCCCCTGGTGCCTTCTCTGATCCTCCTCTCATTCATGTTAACCATAAACTCAGCTTAATGGTGGCTTCAGTTCTTGCCGGTGCACAAATAGACACATACAGAAACTAAAACAGTAATACCTAGATTCTAAGGGTTATCAGTCACTGACCTACCTCCTCCTCTCTCCTTCCTCTGTTATTCCTCCGAGGATCCTTCATTGTACCCGCTGACTGATCACTGCAGGAAACTAAATGTTAAGTCTGAGAGAACTGTATCTGTGGCAGTGTTTAACCAATGCACACACCTACACACACACACACACACACACACACACACACACACACACAGATTCTTCCTGACTCATTCCAATACTGACATTTTTGTTCAGCTGACAACATCAGGCTAGTTAATATTTCCGCACATGTAAGCTCCCAAAAAGCATTTCCCAAAGCAACTTATCTGAAATCATTTAAGATCAGCAGTGTTCTTGTGCTCTTCATTACTTAGGTCTTATTTAGTGCTACTAAATCAGGTAGCATTACGATGAGTCCAAATATCCAAATATGCAGTCATAGTCATAAAGAACTATTTTCAGGAAGGTGAGGATAACAGAGTTCTGCAACAGATGGACTGGGCCTCACAGACTTCTGATCTTAGTACCATGGAGTCAGTCTAGGAATACATGAAGATACAGAGGAAATCTGTAACAGGTTCTCGAAAATGCTGAACAAAAAAAAAACCTGCCTTGAAAGTACCATGAAAAAATATGTGCAAGAATGTCAAGGAGAACTGGAGTTGTGTTAAAGGCAAAGGGAGCTCACAACAAACATTGATTTGATTTTGATTTCTTCTGTTTACTTCTTTTTTTGTTTGTTTGTTTTTTTTTGTTTGTTTTTTTTTAACAGTAATTTTGTTACTTTTAAGTTATACAGTTAGTTATTTGCCCTTATGTAAAATCTAAAAATAACATACAGGTCCCATCAATGCAGCAAAAGTCAGTAAAGAGATTTAAATCTTTAATTTTTAGCCATTTTAGCAGCTTTCTTTTGCTGGAGGGGTTGTATTACTCTGCCTTTGTCTTTAAAATACTCCAAAGGTGTTCAGTTGGATTCAAGTCAGGTGATATATTTAAATTAGTCAGGTCATATATTTAAATTCGTTCTTCTTTTTATATTCTTTCATCAAAATTTAATCTTTTTTTTCTCCAAATATCAAGAACGTTTTTTTTTTTTCTCTTGCATGTCGTCCATAGAGGCTGACATTATACAATGTCCTTCATGAAGACATATAGACACAGAAACTCAACAATTTCTACTGATAAATCTGAAGCACTTGGCCATGTGTTTCAGAGCTAGATTGTACAAACAGCACACTGTTTTCTGGCATCCTTTTCACAGGACAGCCATCGCGGCTCTGATTAGTAGCACTATGGCTCATTCTATACCTAATATTACTATTGCCACTGTGCACCAATCATTAATCTTCCTATTTTAGCTGTATTCACTTTTGTTGCATTGAGTTTCTACTTTGGGTCCTGAATTTTTAATACAGTCTTTGTAATTTTAAATTTTTTAATTTTTTCAAAGAACCTACAGTTTAACTTAGAAATAATTTGATTGTTGAGTAATAATACCGTTTTGAGCCATTTTAATGATATCGCACAGGGGTGTACTCACTTCTGATGTACACTGAATGGAATAATGAACAGTGAGAATGCAGATGCCTCCAACAGACTTCAGTGCACTCAGCTACTCACAGACAGCTACAGGTGAAACAAGGAACACATGAAATACAAAGTGAGACATGTAATTTTATTGCCTAACATTATTTTAGGTTGTTTATCAAATTCAGTCATAGGGTTAATGTTTTGCAATCTACACAGAGTTGTAAAATGTCAGCGGCTCCTCTCTGAGTTTTAACTTGAACTATTTATGAATGATGTTGCTCATTCTTTGTACCTACACTTGAGGCAGGTTTTCCCAATTAATGATCTTTCATTTTATCTTAATTAAAGGGTGTTCTGTAACTCTTTTTTTCCCCAACATTCATTGCATCGATAAATCTCTGATCTTTCTTATGTTTAACAACAACGACTAGGAGATCACTACTGCTGGTAATTTACATATATTAGTGGTGCAGGCTCATTGTTTCATTATTTTTTCACTGTTTCACAATGGCTGAGCTTCAAAATACAGAATTGGATTTAAACAGAATTCAGGCGTACACATGGTTTAGTAAATATGACAAAAACAAAAGTAGGTGTACAGATATTTTCGTCTGTGTGCATCTTGAATCACACAGCGAGAATAGGAAGGAGGAACCAAGTGCAGAGACAGCCAAGCAGACAGGCTCAGTTCAATTCTTTATTTAATTGAAAATGCCTACAGGCTGGCAGTAAACTGGATCACAAAGGCATTGGATAGCAAGAGCTGGACAACATGATGAACCAAATTGGCACACTAATTAGACAAAGAACTAAGTCCAGACAGCAGGTAAAAGTACACTGAGACAGACTGAGTAAATGATAAACAAATGTCCTTCAGTGATATCACTTCTATTGATAATCCCTGTGCTAAGTCCGAAGCAACTGCCTGTCTGTTTTTCAGAACTTAATTATAAGTAACACACTGTCTATGAAGCCAGTTTACAAGAACAACCAGTGCAGTTCTGATTAGTGGCACTATAGTTGTTAAGTACCTCCTGATGACTGCTGCAACCGTGTTTCCACTGATCTTGAGTTGGTCACAGGTCTTCCTGAATCCTTGTTCTTCTTTGTCAAGTCTCATGATTAGATTTTTCAGTTCCTTTGGCAATTATTTCCCATGTAGTCATGATGCATAGAGCTTACAGGTCCAAAACTCAGAAAGTTGTGGTGTTTCCAGCTCGTTTTATAACAATAAGCTGAACACAATTTTGTTTCTCTGATCACAAGTTTTCTAAGTTGTGTGTCAGTGTTCACAAGTGCATTCACTTTAATTGCATTGAGTTTCTAGTTTGGGGCCAGAATTTTCAATGTAGTCTTTCTAAAGTATTTGTTTTTTGATTTATAAAAGCAAATACCGTATAGTTCATCTTAGCTTCATATATATGTGATATTTCACAGGGATGTACTCACCTCTTTTGTACACTATAGGTTAGTGTATGCGTGTGATTAGAATGAACACCATTGTGGAAGAAAACTACCCTTTGTCCACACAGGTTAACTCTTTGAATTGTAGCACTTCCACACACCTGCTCTCATGTGCTCATCTTTGGATATTTGAATGTACTTTGCAGTCTGCATTGAGAGGGAAGCAAGTAGCTGATTGTTGGTTTCTATCCAGTGATTCTAGGCCATGTACCAGTGTCAGCTGAGACTGTACTGGTTCTGCACCTTACAAAGCAATTACACCTGCGGATTTCATGATTACCACAGCATCATCCCGAAATCAGCTAGCAAACTATTTGCTGCCCACAGAACTCTGCAGAGCTCTGTTATTCTACCTTGTCCTTCACAACGTTTCCTCCTATTTATTCTTTCAGTCTCTTGTTCCTGAACCAGCAGCAGTAAGTCTCTACCTCCCCTTCTTCCCTCCATCCCTGCTGTTTTATATTCTTCACTTCCCAGGGCTGAAGTCACAGTAGGACCCATACAAGCTCATTGTGTAGCTGCCTGTCTGGAAATGTCAAGGAGCTCAGCTTCCACCCCTGACAGATCAAGGGTTACCAAAGTGCTGAATGACTACAGAGTGACAGACCTGATAAGTGCTAATTTACCATAGATGATAATTTAACTTTTAGTTGCACCAAGTGCAGCTATAATGAGGATGTATGTACTCCAGTTGATAAGACAGATGGAAAAAATATAAAACTTTATTTTAGCTTTACGAAATCTCTCAAAGTCTATGCATAGCTAAAGGGAAATTGCAGTTTGGGGTTTGGTCCTTCTTTTCTGTCTGATATGATGCTAATAATAATTGAATTTCCCTTCTGGGATAAATAAAGTATTTTTCATTTCAAAGATATAACTTCAGCTCAATTCAGATGTATTTACTGGCATGACCATATACAATGTACTGTTTAAACGCTGACATTCATTTACAAGACAATAATGGAGTTGTAACAGAAAGGCAAAAATAAAAAAGCCATTAAACTAAAAAGAAGTAACACAAGCAGTCAGATGACAGGTTGGAAACAAATTGGCAGATTAGTCAAATGTATCACGGAAAAGAAAGAAGTATAAAATTACCACCCACACTGTCTGCTGTTAACATTCATCAGTTTACAAACCCTGCTTCTCCTATAACCTACTGTACATATTGGCAACACTTTTGCTTCCAGATAAAATGGTTACAGGTAATCAGACTGAAGCGTTGGAGTGTTTACAACTTGTCTGATCGTCTGACTCCTCACGTTTCTTGCCTCTTTTCACCTCTTTTGAGAGACGTTGTCTTCTCAGATCCCTAAACTTTGGTGAATATTACGTTATCATACCTAATAATAATGATGGACAAACCTACAATGATCAAACCCAACAGGAATAATAAAATGAATTTATAATAAAGAGAAGCTATCTTGAAACTACAGCAGTGGCTGTATTCCAGTCTCATCTTCCATGTGGACACTCGTCATACTTGCCCATAATTTGAGGAAATGATTAGTGCCTATCCCTCTGCATCCTGTTATATTTAGAGTGTGACTTCAAATCGTTGTTTGCTGTTCCACTTTAATGTTAAGCTCAGTAGACCCTGCCCTTCTTCTTTGTTCAGCCCAGTGAGAAAACTTCCACAATAGGGAGTTCATTTGAAAACACTTTTGGAAAACAATCTCCTGAGCTGATACGTCTTAAAATGTTAGCCGTCAGTTTTTATGTGGATTGGAAAACGGTGGTAACAGGTTCGGGAAAGATTGATGTACAGCAAGAAAAAAGCAAATATTGATTGTAGATCTGTGATGGAGAGCGAATCTCAACCCCTTTGCTTTCTGCCTTGCTATGTAAAGAACACAGTTTGTCCTGCACTGATACAGAGCATATGTATGGTTAAAAAAAATTGAGGTTTACAATCATTCAATATAGATGCCATTCCTGTGAGTTTGCGATGTCAGCTAATGAAATCTTTCCTGCCTCCAGAAAAGGCTCTGTTTCAAAGCAATTGTTGCATGCCCTTATTCCTAATTTTGAATACTGATTATAGAGCAGAGTGCCATGACAGATAAGTTTATCACTGCATCTAACAGCAGAATGTATGTCACAACTAGAGCTTTCACATCCTTTAGGATATATGCTGAGCTCACACTGTCTTGAGGGGATTATTACAAAGCTGTGACTATTTGTCAATTCCTCAGCTGTTGTTTTTCTGAAACTCATCTCACTTGTTATATAGAAACACTGTTTGAGACAAAGTGTGATTTTGTATTATTGTATCTTTACTCTTATAGCATAAAGTTTGGTCACTGGCCTGCAGCATTAACTTGTATTCTAACAAGATTAAAATATATTTGTCCTGGAGATTAGCATAGTTAAGTCTCCCTTTTTTCGGCTTCTGGGGCGGCTGCAGCAGGCTTTGATCAGTGTAGCGCAGCAAGGCCCAGGCTTGGCCTGGCCATCCGAGGCCTGGGTGTGAAATTGGTCTGATGTCATCCCCCATTCTCCAACTTCACCAGCTTTATGTGGCCATAATTATATTTCCGCCACAAAGCCCCCATCCCCTTCATTGTATATTCCATATTCCAAGTTTGATTAGGAAGCGTTGAGAGAACTATGGCTAAATTACTCGGTGGGGGGGAAGGAGGATGGGCCGTCTTTTGTCTGACAGAGACAGAGGAGACATCAATACTTTGTGATATGTACTTTTCCTTTTTCTGCCCCGTCTGCCCTTTGCCTCTGTCTGTTGAAGAGGTTAAGTTTATGACAAGGGAATGCATGAACTTTGGGTAAATAAGATGTTTTTTTAGGTTTTCACCCTTGAACAACCAGACTTGTTGCTGAAATATTACCATAGACAGATTTAGCAACATTTGACTGGTGTCTCAAAAAGCAAAGATCAGTGTGCGAGATAAAATAATCTAGTCACAAATACCATTTCCCACCTGTTTTACATACTGATGAAGACCATGAGGTTCAGCTGAAACCTTTCAGGGAAGAAAGTGGTAAATGGACGTTGACTTGAGATTCTTTTCTCAACTTGAATAGCTTGAAAGAAAAGCTATGACATGACCTCACCGATCTTCATGTAGTTTATATTGAAAAGACCTGCTTTTTGATGATTACTTTAGAGAAGATAACAAAACTGCCTGAGATGATAACTGAACATCTTTCCATAGCTCAGTGAAATAGGTAATAGCATACACTGATCAACCACAGCATTAAAACCACCAGCAGGTGAAGTGTATAGCATTGATCATGTCGTTACAATGCAATGTTGTTCTGAGAAACCTTGGGTCTTGGTATTTATGTGGATTTTACTACTACCTACCTAAACAATGTTGGAGACCAAGTACACCCACTTTCCCCACGGCAAACAGGAAGAGGCAACCTGACACACCACAACAACAGCTCGAGGAACATGAAAAAGAACCCGAGGCACTGACCCGCCTTCCAAACTCCTCAAATCTTAGTCTGTACCGGCATCCACGGGTTGCACTTAGGAGCTGCTTGGCTAACAGACATGCAGTTCAAACAGACTGTAAATCGAGCATAGCCCTACCTCCCATATCAACTAGAGTGTGGGTCACACTAGTATGTACGCATCACTAAAAGCAGACAGTGGGCACTCACCTCTGAAGGACATTGCATGTAGGTCGCCACATGTAGCATGTTGGAGCCCGTAATCCAAATGGTTGGATTATGCTTTGTGATAAGTTGTATTCTTAACATTCTGAATGTAACAACAAGCTTTAGGATTTCAAATATGATTTAATTTGAACACAATAGAAGTGATGTGAAATTATCATGGAAACAAGTGGTACTCCTCATATTTATTCCCCTGATCTCTACATTTGGAAGCAAAGAGGAAAGACATGTCCATTTCTCACCAATTCTTGGCTGTACTGTTGTCGCCTGCTGCTTTTTGCATGGACACCCAAAACATTTTGCCCTTCATCCAGGTTCTCTGGCCAGTATATTCTGAGCTCTCCCCTCCTCCACCACCCGTCACCCCCCAACCCCTTCGACTGACAGCGTCAGACTGTGCATAAAACCCAGCTCACAGCTTTTTCTCCCTTTCCTCACCCAAGTCAAGAGTAGCTCAGCTCATCAAGTCAGCAACCGTTGGGCGGTACTTCCACATACAAACCAACTAAGAAAAGAAATGCAGATGAGGGCTTCTGCAGCCATTCAAAGAGCCCAGGTCACTGCTGCTGCCACTGCCAATGCACGAGTCCCAGACAACTCTCTGGCCTTTTGTTGATGGATCTCCCTCTGCTCTCCATATTTCTTTCCTCCTCCCTGTTTAATTTTCTCCATTCTTACTCTACCTTGTTCAAATGTTCAGGTAAACAGCACCCAGACATGAATGGACATGTGTGTCAAGTTTTAAGATTTTAGCAATGCTGTCTGTGGACTTGGTTACCTTGGCTGTGGAAGCAGTTGTGGGGTTTGCAGAAACCTGATTTCATAGTTGAGCTCAATTTCATGAACCAGGTCCTTAACTGTGTATGTTTTAACCGAAGCGCTATGAGATGACTTGTTGTTGTAAATATGCGCTATACAAATAAAATTGAATTGAATTGAATTGAACATGCAATAGTCTGTTTGCCCTGCTGCGGGCTTTTCGGCTGTGACTTTGCCAAACTGATCAGGACAAATAAGTGAAGATATGAATGGAAGTGATGAACGAGTGGTTGTTTCCAAACTTCACCTGCGTTTTTTCCACTTGAGCTGAACGAAGACTCTATCAGTGTTGTGCCAATTTTTTTGTGTCATTTGTACAACACAGGCACGCTCAATTTGTATAGATAGTACATGTTTAGAAATGGACTGAATAACC
>NW_007578433.1:447436-450723 GCF_000690725.1 Stegastes partitus | reverse complement strand
TGCATCTCTTTCCTGTACTCACCCACCCTTTGCCGTACGTCTAAACTACGTCAACATTTGGTTGACAAGTGAAAGGTGAAAAGCCGCCTTTCTCAGGTCGTTGAAAAGACTACTCTATTAAGACGTCTCTTTATCACCTTGCATTGCATTATGGGTACTGTAGTCCCTCAGTGTTCGTTACAAGCGTGGCAAGTTGTAGTGGTCTACTACACTATATGCAATGAAAGGAAAACTTTAACTTAATATTTCAGTTATCTGACTTGCCTAGATAGAGGTAGCTAGCTAGCTATGGGACCAAATTGGACGATCCAAAAGCAACCCAATTTCAACGACATTATTTGGGCTAAATCTAGGCTATGACAGACGGACCAGATTTAGCCCAAACTAACAACGTCTAAATTACGTCGGGTGTTTGGTGGGTAAGTTATGAAAGCTCCAAAATGCTTGAAAAACTAATGAAAACTGAAATTGTCATACAATAATAACAGTTTCCCCTCACATTTCCATCTATTTGCATCTATATGCCCCATGTATGGACTTAAAGGATTTCTATTATCTGTGACATCGAGTCATAGAGACAAGAACCAGGCACCCAGGATTAGTGATCTGTTTTCTGATAATTCACTGGACAACGTTTGTGAAACTACTGCTCTCTTGAAGTGATGAAACCTTAAAAAATGTTGGGAAAAGTATGTGAAATAGATTTACTTTCCTCACATATCCATCTATTTCCGCCTTCACCTTTGCCCTTTAACTTAGTGATAAAGCTCACCAAGAACATCTGTATGGTTTCTCTTGTTGCCCGAGCAGTGACCCTGACAGATGTGGTACGTCCAGTGCTATGTATGGACTTAAAGGATTTCTATTTTCTGTGACATCGAGTCATAGAAACAAGAATGAGGTACCCAGGATTAGTGATCTGTTTTCTGATAATTCACTGGAGAACGTTTGTTGAACTACTCCTCTCTTGAAGTGATTTCATTTAGCAGACGCTTTTACCCAAAGCGACGTACATCTGAGAGTAGAAACATGTTCATACACCAATGATGACAGAGCTGCCATGCAAGGTGCTGCCTGCCATTGGGTTCAGCATCTTGCCCAAGGACACTTCGACTGTGGAGGGGCGGGGGATGGAACTGCCAACCTTGTGATTGGAGGACACCCTGCTCTACCACCTGAGCCAAAGCCGAAACATCAAACATNTTATTTTACACTTTAACAATAAGAAAAACATCATAACTGCACATTAAAGTCACGATTAATTCTTATTTTACTATTTTTTCCCCTACTTTTTACATTTCTGTTCTTAAAGGGACGTCATCAGGTTAGATTTTTTTCCTGTATTTAATACAAACTTAAAAAAACTACATTTACAGTTTTTTACGTTAATCTTTATGTAATAATCTGTTTTATGTGACCTTTTCCTTTTTACCTTCACAGTATGAAGGTAAAACTTTGCACAGCTTCACTAAATGTAATATAATATATAAGCTATTGCAGATAAAGAACCAGCTGGTGGGAACTTTTTATGGAACGATTCTGATTTTGTTCAATTAAACATTTAATGGTGTTTGTTATTGTATTGGTGATATATTTGTGTCTCTAATGGTCATTTATCACGACATCACAGTGATGTTACTGTATCTGAGCTACATGCAGTTACTGTTCTTTCACCATTTTTTTTTTTATTTCTGGTGCTTCTGCTGCCAGATTCCCACAGTTGGTGCTTTTATTTTTTGTCCGATTTATTTTAGTGCACAGCCAGGTGGAGAGAGTAATGGGTAGGTCAACGCTCTGAGAGATGAACCAACACGCTGGTTGGCTTTTTTTCATTGGATTTGCTGACAATGAGAGAAACTCTGGAATAACCTCAGCCTTTATTCCTGCTTTTTTAAATTAAAGCAACATTTCAGAGAGGGGACGGCGTGCGCTGACCTAAATGAATGAGCCATCGATCTGCGGCGCTGCGTTTATGTAATCAATCCGGCGGCTCTCTGCACACCTGCCCCCTCCGTTTCTCGCTCTGCATCTCCTGACATTTGGAGGGGAACAGATGGAGATTGCGGCCGGGTCGGTCAGGCCAGAGGCAGCGGAGGAGATGGGATTTTTGTAACACCAGGGGCCCGGTGAAGGGTACGACGATCGGCCAGCTGCCCCCTGCCTCCCCTGACGCTCCCCCCCGGTGACCCAGTCGGCTCGCGGCCACTCGGCCTACTCGCTTCGTATTACATTAACCTATTCGCTCCTGTTCCGGGACCTTTTTCTCGTCTCCGGATCCATCACAGATCTCTGACCTCGCCGCTTCCCCCGCATGAGCTCTCCAACGAGAGCTTCTCGTTATAGCGTCCTGACGGCAATCATCTTCCCCAGACGACGGCGATGCATGTGAGTGGAAACGTCTGGCTGCGCCGAGTCAAGAGCGCCGAAGTAATGAGCTCTTACTTTGACTTGTCATCTCGCAATAATTACACTTTCCCTCGCATTTCCATCTATTTCTGCCTTCGCCCTTAAGCTGAGAGATGAAACGCAGCGAGAACATCTGCGTGGTTTCTCTTGTTACCAGAGCCGTGACCCTGACAGATGTTCTGATGCCCTGTGCACGTCTGGTGTTCTGTATGGACTCAAGAGTCGTAGAAACAAGCATTAGTACCCAAAGATGTGCCCTCTGATGATTCACTGGATGAAACTTTAAAAAGTGCTGCAGAATTTGTCTCTTTCCCGCACGTATGGAGTTAAAAAAGCTGCAAAAACCAACATGAAATAAATGCATTATTAATACTGCTTTGTCATTTTGCATTAATTACGATTTCCCTCGAGAATTTTCTTCTGGATTAATGAAGATTTATCTCGTCTCATGTTGGGATTTGTTTTCTGTTTTCTTATAATTCACTGGAGAAAACTTCAAAAACTGTTGCAGACATTTTAATCATCTCTACTTGTGAAGTTATGAAACTTCAAAAAAGCTTCAAAAAACTAATGGAAATAAAACGACGTGTTATCTTGCAGTAATTAAAATTACTGAAAAATATAATTATAGATATGTTTTTGAGTGCAGTGAGAACATCTGTATGGTTTCTCTTGTCGCCTGAGCCATGACCCTGACAGATATTGTCATGTCTGTATAAAGATTTCCAATATCAGTTTCATTAAGTCGTAGAACCTTGAATTTTTTCCCCTGATGATTCACTGGAGAAAATTTTAGCAGCTGGTGCAGGTATTTCATGCATCTCTTTCCTGTACTCACCCACCCTTTGCCGTACGTCTAAACTACGTCAACATTTGGTTGA